>NC_041065.1:11785608-11960608 GCF_900634775.1 Gouania willdenowi
TAAACGATTCATCTAGCGATTATTTTTTTTGATGCATCGATTAATCTAACGATTAATTTTTCCAGTTCGACTCAATTTGATTGATTATCTCCCCATTAGAAGTAATTTATACATGTTGATTTACATATCTAAAATGAAAAAAAATTCCTTAACATTGCAAGATACATTGTTTATTAAAATAAATGTTCCTTTTACCTTAATGTGTATGTGTATGTGTGTGTGTGTGTGTGATGAACCACTCTCGTTAGTTATTCTCCGGCGCCACCATATTTGTTTTGGTCAGACGACGCATCGGCGTGCACATTTTGCGTCACACACATTTTGCGCCACGCACATTTTTTGCATCGACGTCATTGATTACGTCAACGCGTTGTCCCGGCCCCAAAACCCAGCTATTGAAAGTTTTGCACATTGCATTGTGGGATGTGAAGTCCTGTAAATGGAAATTAGACCAATGTTCATTTATGACAGTGGGGAACAAAACAAACTTTCAAGCGACAATTTTGACTTTTTATGTCTTTTTGTCAAGCAAATTATCTTCTATTTTTGATCGTTTACCCTCATACGATGCATTTATCTGATGTAAAAAAAAAAATAAATAAAAAAAAAGTTCAAATCAGCAGCTTTAAATACACCAGGTTGGATTTTCTCATGGAATGTAACTTGTGTATTTAGTATAAAGCTTTAGTTGGTTCTTATCCCTGATTAAAGAGAAGAACTCTGCTTCTGATGTATTTTCTATATCCCTCCTCACTTTAATACAACCTGCGTCTCAACCTTCCTGCTACACTCACGTTCCTCATCTGCCTCCTCCCTCTCCCCATCTCTCTCTCTCTCTCTCTCTCTCTCTACATGGTGGAGTGAGGCATAAGCGAATAATTAGGTAATTGCCCCCTTGATTGAGCTCAATAGGAAACATTTCAATTAGGCTAAAACTGCGCAAGGAGGAAGTAGGTTCTTACAAAGGGAAACATTCCTTGTCATGCAACTGTCAGCCCTGGAGCCCACACCACGAGTCGGGATTAACTGGATACTAGAGGAGGAAACGCTGGGGAAGAGGGAGCTTGTTCTGAAAAGCCAGGGGAAATAAATGTTGGAGGATTGAGGATTGGTGGGGGCCTGATGGGGAGACTGGAGAAAAAAATAATGTTAAAGGGGCGAAAGAGGGTGGGGTCTTCAAAGCGGGTGGCAGGGGGAGGGCTTGAAGAGACAGCATGTAATGATTGCGGCAATTAGGGCTATTTTTAAACACGCCTTCGCTCTGATATGATTTTGCTGGCGATCCCTTGTCGAGATAAGAGGGAGAGCTCTCTGCCTGCCCAGCCGCCTGTAACAAATTACAACCTCCCAGCCATGGAAGAGACAGAGTTCCAGAGAGGAGGGGTCGGATAGGGGAGAGCAGGCGCTCCGAGGAAAGGCTGATAGTCAAACAGAAAGAGCTGGTCAGGTGAAATAACAGGGTTCCTCCTGCAGATCCTTAAAAAGTCATAAAAGGCATTAAACTCATGAATCTAAAAATACTTGTCATTAAAATGTCTTAAATCAATGTTTCAAAAGTCTTACATTTTAACGCATAAGTATAATTTTATGATTGTAATTCGTCATGTTTCAAAAGAAAAAATATATATATATATATTTATATATATATATACATATGGTGCAATGTTACAGTACATTATATATATATATATATATATATATATATATATATATATATATATATATATATATATATATATATATATATATATATATATATAATGTACTGTAACATTGCACCATCACGACAGCGGGACCAACTACAAAACAGTGACGTGATTGCAGATTCTTGTCATGCTTGTAGCAACTTTTAACAACATGGGGAAATGTAAATTTAAAGACAATTACCTGTCCAATGAAGATTTTTCTTAATAGTTTTTATTTTTTGTTGTTTCATAGATTCTTGGCTATATAGTCATCGTGTGCGTTTTGAGTGATTTCAATTATTTTAGTCTGTTTTTTTTGTGTGTATTTTACTGTCATTTTGTCTGTTTTCGTGTTTACTTTGAGGGTCGCCAGTTGCACGTCTGCACTAGACAGTGTAAGACATTGACCTTAACCCTATGTAACTGATGTAATTAAAAAAAATGAATAAATTGAATTTCAAATGGAATTAAAAAGTCTTGAATTTAATTTGACTGAAGCTGAACCCTGACTAAGCGAAGAGCATGAAATTAAAAGAGCATTATACACAATATTTTTTGCCTCGTTAAATATGTAGTGTCAGAATTTACCTGGACATGTCCTCTTCTCACGTCTTGTCCGGGGATATTTTACAAATGAATTAAATTGTCTGAGTTTCCCACAGACCCTGAACGCATCTCAGGGCACACGTTAATTTAAAGAATGTGTCTATTTATACGGTTGCCGTACGGACAACCCCCGGTTCTATTAGTACGGTTACCGAAGTACAAGTACGTTGCGTTTTAGGGTTAGAGTTAGGTTTAGAGTTAGGGTTCGTTATAACCCAATATCGCAACCATTTTTAGGTTTAGGTGTTAGGGTTAGGTTTACGGTTAGGTTTAGTCTTAGTCACATGACCTAAACTGGCCAAATAGGGGCGCTGCGAGCGGATAGAATGTCGGTATATTGGTACGGCAATTGTACGGATAGCCACTGCCTAATTTAAAAGGCCGTAACTCTGTTAATATTTGCTTTATCTGAGAAATTCCACCAGTTTCTGAAAGCTACGGAGTTGCTGTATCATTACAGTAATTTCACTCACACGTGACAGAATCATTAAAGATGCCGCTGTGTTTTGATGAAATTGTTACACATGAGAAAAAGCCAAAGGAGACCATTTAGCGGTAATTGAAAAGGTTATTTATTGAAGTGTATATATTTTTTTCTTATAGTGTTGCTCAATGTTTTATTGATTGAGAGATTTTAAGAAGGTTTATATGAGATTTTAAGTCTTTGTTATAGAAATAAATACATTTTTAAACCTTGTGGACAATAACAACTTATTTATTTATGATATTGTATTTTGCCGTTACAAGATAGATTCAAGAAAACGTTGAGTACTTTGAGTATGTCGAGGTAGATCTATGTGCCCTTTTTTTTGGAAATCATAATGTAGTCACCCTAGTTATTCAATATAATCCAACTTTATTTGTTACGCACTTTAAAACAACCACAGCTGACCAAAGTGCTGTACAGAAGAATGAATAAAATACATAACATTTGAAATACCAAAAAAAATGAAAAGGCCTTAAACATGACATTCAAAATACACTAAGAAGCAAAAAACATGAGTCAAGGTACGCAGTAAAATAAATAAAAAATAAATAAAATTGACAAAGGCCAAGGAAAAGATAGAGGTCCTATGAAGGGACTTAAGGAAGTTAAATTAGCTGCAAAACCAACACTGCACAATTAGCTGTTGGTCTTTTACTGACTTATTTTAGAATAATAATTCTAAATTAGGTCAAAACATCTATTTTAACACAAATATTTAATTAAAGTTGTATTTTCTACTGTGTATCAAAAGAAGGCGAGTTTGGTGTCAGACTTAACAGAGACGACTCTGCTGTGTGCAGCCGGTGTGCACGTGTGTGACTGTGGGATGGTGCACGTGAAAAACAGTGCAGCTCCCAGGCATGCACCGTCTGTCATCACGTTCACCTTTCCCGCCCTCATACATGGGCCATGAAATTGAGGAGCCGGCGCTGACCTCTGATAGAATACGGGTGCCTGTAGGTGTTTAGTGTTAAAAGACAGTGTGTGGAGGACAGGTGTTCACATGTCTGTCTCAGGCTCAACACACCGGTCTGTATCCAAATGTACATGCTTTAAAAATTTTTTAAATGTGACGTCCCGATACAACTTTTTTTTTTTACGATATGATACCAATATTGCAGCCTTAAGTATCGGCCGATACTGATATTAATCCGATATCACCATAAATCACTCATATTTTTATTTTATTTTTTTCTTCTTCTTCTTTTTTTTCTTTAATAAAAAAATAAAAAAATAATTACTTATTTTGTAGTGTGGAATGTTTATTAACCAGTTATTAAGCAATTGTTTACATACATTTTAACCTTCAACATAATATCTACAATATTCCACAATTGAATAAAAAAAATAAAAAAAATCAATTGGGAAAAAAATAAAAATAAAATCGGAGAATCCAAAAATTTGAATCTGATATTTATTTTCAGGCTAATATCGGATCGATATCGGATCGGAGCACCCCTAGTAAATATCTTTACATCTGGCGACTGAGCTAATTATTTGGGATGTTTGTGTGTCATTTTTCTGTCTTTCTTTTTTGCCATGCATGTCTCCCTTTTTGAGAAACGTACACTAATGCTTGTGATTCAGTCGTGTGTTCGTGTGTGGGTTTGGGTGAGTGCGTGAAGAGGCTCGAGCTGAGGCTTTTTAATCCGTGTCCCTCTGGGACTCTGTGTGGTTAGGAGAGTAAACAGTGGTTTGTGTTAATATGTTTCCTGTGTCTGGGTCACCCTACCTGTGTGGTTCAACTCCACACACACTCTGCCAAACAAAGAAAGTCAGACACAAGGTATGCATTTTTTTTTTTTTTTTAAAAAAAAAGCAAATCTAGAAAAGAGTTGACTTCATCCAATTGTTTAGGCACAATTTGACCTGTATGTTCATTTTTCAGCTGTTGAGAAGCAGCAAACTCTCATATAATGTGTCCTACATTAAATACTGTATAATTGCAGCTACAGAAGCATAATCTCTGAGCACAAAACATGCACAGGTCATGTTTGCTCCACTTGTGTTTAAATGAGATTTGACCCCAGTCATGAAACTGCTGCCAAATTACTGGCTTTGTTGTTTATACCACCCACGAACAATATTAATGATAACTTGGGCTACATGTTTTTTTTATCTACATCTGTAGCCACAGCTGAACACACACACACACGTACATTACTGCCAATTAATAGTTAGCTGGTCCTTTAGCACATGATCTTTTAATCTTTTTATTATTGTTTTTTATTAACTTGTTCATTCTATCTGTTTTTTCTTGTTGCAACTTTTATTGACGACGGGAACTTAGTTTGATATTTTTCTTGTTTTACTGTTAAGTGCTTATTGTTGCATGTTTGAGAGGTGCTATACAAAAGAAGTTATCATTGATTTTTTTTTTTCATTTATATTATTGGTAATTATTTTTATCATCATCAACGACACATTTATTTGTCCTGTCAAAGTCCAAACAACATGGAAACGGAGGCCAATTAACTAAAGATTTCAAATTGATTCACATTTTTGTCAAATAAAAAACAATTCAAATGTATTTCATTAAATAAAATTGTAAATCTAAAAAGTTATTGAAAATACAATGATATGAATGGAATTAATTCAAACCTCTACAGATTTCTAGCCTAAAACAGGAAACTAATGGAATGATTAAAGACTAAATCTAAAAACATCTTTGGTCAGAAGACAAAAAATATGATAAAAAATAACATTTGCTCTCAGAGTTATTCCACAGGTTTTGTCCCACAAACTCCATCATAAACTTGTTATGTCTATATATATGTATCTACGTTAGAACGTATGTAATGTTTAATCTTAATCTAATACTAAGAGGCTGATTGTATTCATGGAGGAAAATAATTATTAATCTATTTAGAGATAGAGAAGAAAAAAAAAAGATTATTAATGTTTTCTTTTTAGTTGCTTTTTTATTTGTTGAATTAGAAAAAAATAAAAATAATAATAATAATAAATATATATATTGGATATGTTTATTATTATTTTATATTATTTGGATCTTTTCAAACAATAAATATAGGAACAATAAATGTTTCCTAACAAACTGCTTGATACTTAAATCACTTCCTCTGTATCTGTCACTTCTATTAGGTTTATCATTCATTTATCCCAATGAAATACCTAATGACCATAACTAAAGTCACTTAAATCTTCAGCTTTACATATTAAATGAACCGTCACGGTGGGCCAGACACAACTAGGCCGTGTTATGACAGCTCCCAGTACGGCCTTGATTTAACCAAGGCAGGACACACACATCCGCAGTTATAATTTAGTAATTTGTGTTTGTGCATTCGGTGGCAATAATGACGAATGACTGGCCTGAAGTGAAATGCCTACCCGCCCCCCCACCTCCTCCTCCTTTGGTTTCCTGCCTGCAGTGGCCTGACACATGCTTACACAGCTCAGGTGTATGCTCAGTAGACTGAGCATGAATAGAGCAACCAGTCCCACAAACATGCTTGTTTTGAATGCATTTTGGATTCAGGAATCGTGTCGTGTGTGTTACATTAGTTGGACTGTGTTTTCTACTGGAGCTGCACAGAATCCCCAAAGGGGCCACGTTCACATAGTTTGTGTCCCTGTCAGGCAGTTTGCATTGCCTGTCCGAGCACACGTTCTCACTCATAAAAGGCAACCGTTGCGTCCAACCGCCCTCCCTCATTTACATTTTCCGGGGCATTTTTCTTCATAAGCGTGTTCTGTCATCAATATTTGCGGGGAAATTTGAGGGTTGGCATCAGAGTCGGCTTCAGCGGAACACGGAATCTATTATGGAGGCCAGGCAGCATCAGGAGGAATTCTGGTAATGTTTTACCCACAAAATGAGTTCCATTCCCGTTGGAAGTCCTGCGTAGAGTGAGGAATATCATACTCATATGGAGCAGTTTATCAGGATTAGGAGGCTTTATTTAGTCGATGGAGCAGGCCCTCAATTTGCAACCATCCTTCATTACATCCAGCCTTTCCCTGATGTTGGGAGGATGACTAATATATGAAAGGAGAGCTAACCAATAGCAAAGGTGCATGTGTTGGGCTCTATTGGCCCACTTTGTTCAGTCGTGCAGGCTGATCTCATTTATTCATCTGCAGGCTGGAGTTTTAGCACCTGTGGCAGGTGGACGTACGTGCTTTTGCACTTCTTTCTACTACTGACATTTAGCATGGAAGCTCATTTTTCAAATTTCACTCAACACTTTTTGATCAAAGAGGCTTTGTGCTGAATTGGACGAACAACAGCAAGATGTTACGTAATATTTGATCAACTAAATGAATTTGTAGGTTAAACGTAGAGTTTACAGATCTAGTTTTGTCTGTTTCTGCGTGTGTGGCTTGTCCAAAAAGGAGAAGTCTCACTCTCGCTCTCTAACTCGTCATGGTAGACAGGGTCAATTGCAACCAGTTGGCCGTCGGTCTGGTCCAAAGTAAACATTTAGTGAGATGCAACTGTAGAGGCAGTTACCTGAGAGTTCCTCACTTTTCCTTTTCTCCTTCCTGCCTATTTATTGGCTTCTTACAGCAGCGAGCCATGCTCCGTTAAGAGATATACGTATGCAATGTTTGTTTCAGACATGAACAATTTTCATTCCAAAAGGAAAAAGAAAATATACGACAAATAAAACAATTAAGAAAGCAAAAATGAATAAATAAACCATTCTTCTGTGTGTAACTGTGCCTGAAAAAGAGCAGGATGACGTTTACACTTTGTTTATTCAGACAAGGTTTTTCATGATTTTTTTTTTTTTTTTTATCTCCTGACATGTTTTGACTGTCAACTGCCAGTCTTCCTCAGAGGTGATGTACCATGAAAGCATCAAATAATTTTCTGATTTCGACAGTTGACAGTAAAAAATGTCAGGAGATGAAAAAAAACAATCCTGAGAAACCTTGTCTGAATAAACGAAACTGTAACATATGTTTCAAGAAAGAAGACAAAATGATCTTACTGGAATTATTACACATATTTCATTAGTTTTACACATATTTCATTCCTGGCCCTTAATAAAAATGAACTTATGTTTCTGTACTTCTTGCCGCCATCATTGTTGTCTGTAACGTCATGATTGTTTTCATTATTATTATTATTAATAATAGTTACTACTTGTAGTATTATATCATTATCCTTATTCCCAGCATCATGAACTAGGGTTGTCCCGATCCGATATCGATATCTGATATTGGTCCGATATCACTCTTTTTTTTGTTGTTGTTGTTGAATTCATTTTTTATTTATTTTATTCAATTGCAGAATACTGTAGATATTATATTGAAGGTCAAAATGTATGTAAACAATTGATAATAATAAATGGATCAGTTTTTCTCATACCTACTGTTGCTGACTATTGTTCTCTCTTTGAGTAACATCAATTGATCAAGACTTTTCTGACATTTCACACTACAAAATAAGTATTTTATTTTTATTAAAGAAGAAAAAAAAAAAGTAATAAAAGTTCATGCTGATCTCGGATCAATGTTGGTATCGGCCGATACGCAAGGCTGCAGTATCGGTATCGTATTGGAAATGAAAAAAGATGTATCGGGACGTCCCTATCATGAACTCATCATCACATAATTGCCACAGTCATAAATACTGTCACTATTAACTCAAATATTATACTGCTAATAGTACACAAAGCACCAAGCCCGAATTCACAACCAAGCCACATATATCACACATAAATCTCTGTACATATACATACATGTATATTTACATTTACACATACAAATGCAATAATATAGTCTTAATTCATATATCTACTAAACCTTGTATCTTTCACCATTGAAGCTGTTTATTGCCATGGTTCCCTTTCTTAGAACAAGCTCTCAGGAGTCTGATTTGCTGGTTTGCTTAGTCCTGTCTGCTTTCTGTGGTCTGGCTAGTTTTAAAAGAACAAGAAGATCACAGGCAGAGAGCAGCCACCCCAGGTCTACCTAAAATATGTATATACATGCACGCTAAACACAAAGCACATCTCTCAGATTGTGTAAGCTATCAGAAATATGGATTTCATTTTGCTGTGTGTGTGTGCGTGCACGTGTGTGTGTATAATGTACTCTAATCCAGGCTGGGGCTTCTTTTGTTTTCTGCGTCAGGGAGAGAGAAAATCCAACGCACAGCTGCACTTTGGTCGTGAATTGGAGGGAAGTGCAGCCTGGCTCGCAGCGTATGAGGCTGATGGTAGATGACTCCTTTAACCGGGGCCGGGGAGCCGTCTGCACAGCTCAATTTTGCCCACATTAATCAAACTCACATTTCCTCACATCAGCCCGTGTGCCCATCAGGAGGGCTAGCTTGTTAGCATAATGAATTCAGGGCCAGTGTTTCTGAAAGTGCATACATTGCTTTTGAAAATGAAATGCAAAGCAGTGTTTAAATTGTAAAAACAAAAACTGCAATAAACAAGTAGAAATAGTCTGGCAAAAGTCAAAGTATTGACGTTGCTCCCTTACTTGAGTAAAAGTAAAAAAGTACATGCTACTAAATGTACATAAGTAAAAAGACCAAAAAAAAAAATGTCCCTTCAATAATAAACCAGCAAATTCTATATCTTTTATTTTTTCATGAACTTGTAGAATACCGGTACTTGGAAACAAGTTAAATCTGTTACTTTTGAACATCAGGAGAATTTAGCACTCATTATAGATCAAAATTTGTAAATAAAATGTTTCAAGAAAAGAAAAAAATTGCAAATGCTCAATTAAACCCAGATTTAAAAAACTTGAAAATGTTAACCATTAAACTAAGGGACCTGCCTCGCAGAAAGAACAATTTATTTAGCCTCAAGAGAATCACGTTGTCCTGGTTTCTGGAACAGAGACGTGCACTTTTTGGTCTGAAAATGAGTCGTGCTGTGCTGAAAAGCCTTTCTCAAGCAGCTTCGCAGTTGTTGGTTTGCGTCTTTTTATGTTGTGACATCATCTTGGAAGATCTTAAAAGTAACTAGCTCATTTTTTAAATGTAAGGAGTAGAAAAAACAGATGTTTATTTAAAAAAGTAAGCAGTAAAAGTAAAAAGCCGCCGAATGACAGATACCAGAAAAAACAGTTAAGTACAGTAATGAAATATTTGTACCTCAGTACTAGTCACAGCTCTGTAAATAGTAGAAAATTAAAATAGATTTACAAATTAAATGGAATAACGAATAAAAATGAGCAAATATGAGGAGGAAAGTGCCTACAACATATTACATTTGAGGTTCTTTTGCAAACAAAAAAATATAGAACTTATCTTAAATGTCATTATCAAAGGTCAACTTTGCATAAAACATCCATATCTAGAAGTTCATGCAGGGTTTGAGTCAAAACGGCTTTTTGTGTATGCAGTGGGATTTTTTTCTTTTTTTCTCCCAGACTTCCTCTTGTGCGACGGTGGGGGTGTGTTTGGGGTCAGTGGGGAGAGAAGGGGGCCAGGGGGAGGGGTGTGCTCGTGGGGGGATGGCTGTCCAAAGAGAGTGAAAGCATGCAGTCAGACAGTGGGAGAAACCTTTGCTTCACCATTCATTCATACAGGTGCTTATAATTTGCACCGCGTGATTAATCATTGTTGTGTTTTGGCGTGACACCTTGTTTAATGGATCTGTCCATCTTCCTACTTGCCCTGTTTCGGGGTAGCTGTTGCGCCGAGCTGCATGCACGGCGTTGTATGTTCTGGAAGTGCATGAAAGCACACACGTACGCTCAAAGGATTTAATGTAGAAAATTGGGCTAATTGTAATTTTAGGCTTGTCTTTTTTGCTGTTGACGCTGAGCTGGTAAATCCACACTGATGGGAGGCAGTGTGAGGTAAGCCAAATGCAACATGTGTGAGAGCCCACCAGCTGCCACCACACAGAGGCAAGGGTGTTTTCCGTGTGTGTTTGCTTTGGGTGGAGGGCAAGCCGGCTGGTCAGCGTGGCTGTAAATCAGAGTTTTCCTGATGGAACCCTGACGGACAGGAACTTAATCTGTCCCCGGTGTGTCATTATGCTCAACCTCCCAGATAGCTACGAATCCTGCTGCTCCTCTCATCTCTCGCCGGCCTCAGGACACACACACACACACACACACACACACACAGGGCATACCTACGTCCGCCAGCCAGGTTAACCTTCTGGAAACCAGAGACAGTAACAGAGACACACATGTTGAACAGAAACTGGTCGAGCCAGTGTCAAAAGTTCACCCGCAGCATCTGTCATAGCAAAGCTGGTGGACGAAAAGCACTGGATGCTCTCACGCCGCAGCGTCTCGCTCTTGCTTGAAATGTACACAGGCAATGCAACGGCAGTCGCCAAACTGGCTTCAGCGGTGGCTATACATAAGCAAACGGACAGATTCTTTCAGGGCACGGAAGAAACTTTGCTTGGATTTCGGAGGCTTCTGCTCAAAAGCCCTCACACATCGTGGAGAGGCTGAGCCAAGGTGTCATCTGTTGGTTTATGATCCTTTATTTACTCAAATCTAGACAAAAATACAGATGTCCATTTCCATCTCCCACTCAGTCATTGGATGTTTGCTCTTGTATTTGATCCTGAGAAAGTGCATATATACATTTCTTTTATTTTGTTTTGTTACATTTGATTCTTGTGATTGGAAGTCAACGAACCAGCTGTGAAAAATCCTCTGGTTTTGTTATAATACGCAGAAGCAGTGATGAATATTTTATCCCTCCCCTGAGAAGACTAAATATAGTTCCATGCCTTATGAAGAGTAAACAGTTGCACATTATTTTCAGGATTTCTTTTCACCACTTTTTTTTTTTATATCTGCTTTCTAACACCTAAAACAGCCTCACTATGTGATAGTCTGATTACCGTGAGACTTTTCCCCACCGGAGAAAAAGAAAAACTGGCTCTTTTCTGTTTGGAATTCATAATTCTCCGCTGACAGTCTGGAGTTTGTTCAGCTTTTCTGACAAATCACAGGATAAAAGCGACCACCACATTCGTGCACGGTTCAGCTGGAGTTTGTCCAACGTAGAGATCCTGACCCCTCAATTACACAATGATGGAACCATTTCTTCTTTTGCGTGTCGCTGAATTTCATTACCAATTTGGCACTCACGCATGTGGAATTTCCTCGGAACTGCTTTGAAAATAAGATGGGCTCATTTTTCTTCTTATTCGCTTTCATTTCAGGAGCAGCTGACACTGATTTTTCATGCACTTGTACTAATACTGCAGTCTTTAAAAATAGAACTCACCCGTTTTCCTGAAATACTTCCTTCTAAATACAGCTCAGTTAACCTGTGAAACCAAAGAACCAAAGGTGGTGCCATCATGAGACCTAAGCTCTGCTCCACTGACACTGAATCTGTCTCTCATGCTTTAAAGTCTGTTTGTTTGACCTCTCTCACCATCAGCTCGGACACCGAGTCTGTTAGGAAAATCCGGTTTGTCATTCACTGCCAGTGAAGCATCTCAGGGCATTTCCTCCTAACTCAGCGTAGGGTCTCAGATTCATCAGCACTAACTTAAAGGGTACTTGGAGTGAATTTTAATCACAAGCTCTGTCAACAGATCATATATAATGATAGAGGTTTTGTTGGGTTATCTTCTTCAAAAGTTATTTTAGAGCAGCCAGGAGTTAATTAAACATACCATTTCTTCAGACATGCTTGCCCCTATGCACCAGACAAGGGTGTCGTATGAGATGTTGTGACTCATTGCTGGTTCCGGTCGCTTCAGTGGAGCAATCAATGAGCCGCCAGCCTTGATGGCTGATGGAGGCTGACGGTGGTGAAATTGTGACCCTACTAAATGGTGGTTCCGGTCGTTCTGATGACTTAAGTCCATGTTTACTCGTGAACTTCATCAGCCACGAAAGCTGGAAGCCGATGGTGGCTCCACCGAAGTGACCGCTATCACCATTTAGGCTACTTTCACACTGCACGCAAATGTGACCCAAATCCGATCTTTTTGCCCATATGCGACCTGTATCCGATCTGTTAAAGTCTGAACAGCACAATTCCGATTTTTTTCAAATCCGACACAGGTATGGTCCTAAATTCGATACGTATCAGAGTTTTTGTTTGGACATCCGTGTGTCTGACTCCTACGTCATCACCATGCGAAAAAACACCGTAATTCTGAGTCCCAGGAGAAGGCGAGTGGAAAAACAACAGCCGCACAGTCCTATACCGTAAGCCTCTAATTTTACTTACTTAAACATTGTACATGCCTGCGGGGTCATGTGTCACCTCAGGGCCGCTTCTGCGCATTCAGGTCACTTCAGGGTCGCATTCCGTTCCTACTCCAAACTGATTGAAAAAAGAACACTTTTAATATGTAATATGAACGCTCTCACAAAAAAATCTGATTTTTAAAAAAAAATCTGAATTGTGCATTAAGACCTTCAGTGTGAACATAGTGCAAGTCGAGTCACAGATTGTGTCACAACATCTCATACGACTCGGATGTGTAACATGGCGACAAGCATTTTTTAGGGCGTTTTTTTTTTTTTCCATCAGCCTTAGCCAATGACCGATACGGCCTGCCGATTTTCTTGAGCCAATATTTGGAGCCGATGCTACTTTTACTTTCTCAATTTACATCATCAAAATTACACAATGATGATAACAAATGGTACGAGTCTCATTTTTTTTTTTTTTTAAAAAAAAGGAACATTTATTGAAATTAACAAAGGTGAGGTAGAATGACAACAAGTGAAAAATATTTAACAAATATTAAAAACAGGTGATGTTGAACAAAAAAAATATTTCTGCTCTCTGTAAATAATGCGGATCGGCAAGCGCAGCAGCTCGCATCGGCCGATGCCGATACACGTAAAAAATGCAAAAATCGGCTGATAATATTGGCCGTCTGATGTATCGGTCTATCACTGAATTATTTGACTCCTGGCTGCTCTTAAAAGACTTTTAAAAAAAATAACCCAACAAAAACCTCTCATAATATACAGCATATGATCTTTTGATAGAGCTTGCAAACAGTCAGTGTAAATAATGCGAATCGGCGAGCGCAGCAGCTCGCCTCCGCCAATGCCGATACACGTAAAAAACGCAAAAATCAGCCGATAATATCGGCTGGCCGATGTTTTGGTCTATCACTAATTTACTGTAGTTGACTCCTGGCTGCTCTTAAAGGACTTTAAAGACAATAACCCAACAAAAACCTCTCATATTATACAGTATATGATATTTTGTTTGAGCTTGAAAATAGAATCCACGACAGGTTCCCTTTAACCGCCTAAGAATGGTTTCCGCTTTCTGGGTTCCCTTTTTTTTCGACCAGCAACTAATTTGTGTTCCTCAAAGCTTCAATGCCTCCATTTCCTTATTTTTACATCTATAGTCTGTTTGTGTATTTGTGCTTTCAATGTCACACATTGTGATCGAGCATGAGTTTGGTTTCCCTTGTGCTGGCTGGCTGACCTGGCACAGGCCAATCTGCCAAAACAAAAGCCGTCACTATACATCTGCGACAATCAATTAGTCTGATTCAAACAGTCTTGATTAATCATCGCTGTGGTACAATGTTCGACATCAGCCATATGTAACATAATCATGGCCTCTAGTGACTCCTGATCCACCAGCCTATGTCTGGAGCTGTGTTAGCCAATATTTGGAGAGAGACAAAGCAAACTTAATGACAATGAGCATAGTGGCAGTTCTTATTTCAAGTGTGAATGCAAGTCATGTTGGTTCAAACAAGATCTGAATTGTTTTTTTCAAGAGATGGACTTTATTTTTTTGTTTAGGCCAGTGGTTCTCAAACAGACAACAGTGGGGAATATTGCTGAATATTGTGCATGAAAAATTGGGAGAAGAAATGACAAGGAAATGTAGAAACATTTGACAACATATATACAGACTCGAAAACAGTAGATCAGTCACTAGAATAGACAATAAAAATGCTAAAAAAACACAAAATGATTCTAAAAACATACAATATAGACAACAACACACACACAAACCTTTTTTTAGTTTTTAATTATTCTATATTATTTAAATGCTGACATGATTGTTGATAATATTGCCCTAGAATCAGACAATCTCTTCTTTGTGGCCCCCACTGTGATAAAAGTTGCCCATCTTTGATTTAGATTATGATTCCTTATAATCTGATGCTTTTCTGTTCCTGCATCGTTTGCATTTGCCTTGCTTGAGGTTATTTTCATGCCCACAAAGATTGCATACTTGGACCTATTCCCAACAATGATGTACCATGAAATCTCAGCCAAATGTCATTTCCTTTCATGTGGGACAAGGCCTGGACCTACCAGATCTGGCTGAATCTCTAACCTCAAACCAAAGAATTAGTTTTAGCTCCTTTCTAACTTATGCAGCTCTATATGCACCGCAGCGGCGTGCTTTTGTGAACATGTGCTCATCAGAAGGAGAACTGGTCTACTCCTTGTTTTGTTTTGTGTTTTTCAGCCCATGAATAGGTGCTTGAGTGTCTGTCCAGCCCGCTCTAGACAGCAGCGTTTAATGAGTCGGACCTCCACCTATCCATACAGACACAGGGTGTTAACAACTAATTAAAGAATTTACTGCCTCACTAAAACTCCATTATTGCTGTTCCCTCCCAATTATTGGCTCTATTATCAGCTTTTATGGACTCAGGTGAGCTTCCGGAGAAAGTTGTGCTTGTTTTTGCAACGCAGTTAATTCTTTAGGAATTGACATGATTGTCTCTAACAGTCACAAAGTGTCAGAGTCTATAGTAAAGTTTCTGATGTGTTTTAAAGAGGAAAAACTCCAGGGATGGATCGTGTAAATATGTATTTTTCATGTTGTGTCAAGTAGAATATTCTACACCAGCTGTGTTTGTTCTCTCTCAGACAGGCGGCCATTTTTCCCTCTGATTCCACCACACGTGCTTTCCATCTGTCTGTCTCACCTCTGTGTATTAATGAACTTGTCTCTCCTCCGTCCACTAGGTGACAGTAATGACACGGCTCTCACCCATGCACCTTAAGGATGGGATTATTATGTAAATTATTGTTTACTGCTGAACTTTCTGAGGCCTTGCACAGTGAGGGTTGGGTGTGTTACAGTGGGACTTGATAGAGACTTGGTCATGTTGAGTTGAAGGTAATGATGGAGGGAAGCCCACCTGCTGTTCATTGGAGGCTCGGTTTTATCTTCGTTATCAAAGTGTCACAATCCTATTTATTTTTTTTTGTACTGATGTTCTTTAAAAGGAAAATCTTGACTTTATAGTTGACATTCTTACACCTGACATAAAATTCTTGTCTAATTGAAAGTGAATTTGGTTTTTCAAATTAGCTGTCATGGTTCAACTGTTGCTATAGCCATAGTGCATAACACTGTTAAGGCATTGTTGGTGTTTCCATCTGGACTTCTTATGATTTATCAGGATATTTACCAGGGGTGTGTATTACCTGGCATCTGGCGATACGATTCGTATTCCGATACATAGGTCACGATACGATATTATATATATCCCAATATTAAAGAATAAGGCGATTATTGCATTTTTATATATATATTATGACTTAAGAAACAACTAATCTGTAAATGTGTACACCTGCATGAGAACATTATGTATGAAATATATTTAATTGGCATATTTTACACTTAAAACATTGGTTTTAACATGTCATGTGCCAACAACTTAAAATTAAAAAAAATAACATACAATCTGGCTTTAGTGCAATGTAACTGAGGTATATGTCTCGAACAACAAATAAATTGTGAAAGTTAGTACTTTTTAGATTTTATTGGAAAAACACAAGCTGGTCAACATGTCCAGGTTTCAGAGCACTTCTTTTGTAGTTGCAATGTCTCCTGCAGTGGAAAAATACTTTCCTGGTTAGATAAAGGTAAAAAAAAAAACAATTTTAATCCAAAAAATGGATATGGATGCATTTTGAATCGATCCGAGAATCGCTCGACGTAATATTGCGATATATCGGCGAATCGATTTTTTTCAACACCCCTAATATTTAGGCATTCTAGACCATCTGTCTTTAAGTCCAGTCTTTGAGAGTTGCTATCCAGCACGTTTTAGACAATGGTCATTTTGATTCAGTTTCAGCCATTGTCTTATGACTAAAAGGAAAGTTAGTTTTAGCCAAAATTTGGTCACAATTTGAGTTATAGGCAACTAAATGTTAAGATTTTAGTTAAACTAAACTTGTTACAGATATAGTAGAACAAAATAAACAACTTTAGAGTTTTGGGTTTTTTGAGATTGAATTACCATTGATAACCCTGATATGGAATGTTAATGATATCTGTTAATACACAGATTTGATGTGATCAATGCGTAAGACCACATGGGCCGTCTTACATCCGCAAACACAATGAGTTTTTTTCCTATTACATCACTTACCGGCTTGTAACGTCTTCCAAGCTACAACAAAAGTCATTTTTATTGGATACGTTCCAAAAAACTACTTAGTTGCATTTGGATTTTGTTCCATGTGAACATTATAGTTTTGTTTTTATTAGTGAATGAAAAGATCCATACAGTATATTTTTATAATATTTTTGTTGACATGTATTTTTTTTTGTCTCATTATTGTCCCTTAAAAAAATGTAGTCTATGAAATCTATGACGCAAATTTGTACGCTGTTATTCTAAATACAGTCAAAGTAAATCATTGTACCTTTTTTACACTTTATTTTCCTTCTCTGTGTCACATGTAATAGAGGACCGATGTCAGTTGTTGACATTGTAAATATGAAGAAATCAAAAACTGGAACGTACCTACAAGTTATTGTCTTAAGGCAGTAATTATGAGCTTTCAACTGGTCCAACCGCACACGGCAATACACAAGAAATTGACAGCGTGATTTTCCAAAAGAATAGATGATTGATAGATCCTTTTCAATCTCGTACCTGTTTATTTGGATGAAACTGATTGAAGCTTAACTTCATTACACAACCGAAAGGTTAACTCTTTTGTTCAAAGACTGAAGATTTTGGTGTGTGGGTGACATGGTATGTTCATGTTGTCAAAGGTGATTGTGAATATCTGATGTAGATGAAATGGTGCAGTGATGGGTGAGGTCTAATATTATGGTCTGTGTACCACAAAGAAAGTTTAGTATTAGGGTCACACATGCAGTTGCTTGGTTATCATTGAAGCTGCTAAAAAAAAAAAAAAAAGCTGATATCCAGAGTTTCTGAGAAACGTCTCGATGTCCCGCCCTAAACAGCCTCACCTCTTCCCACTGCCTCTGCCAATCTACCAGAAGCCACACCTCTACTTTTCTGCACGCGCATCATGTAACATAACAAGGTCACATCGGGTCGTATTGATATAGGTCTATGGGTCAGGTAAGAGCCAAAATCATATTTACCTGTTGTGACACGCGGCCTTGTTTCCATGCAAAGTTCCGCATTCACTTTGATTGACAGTCCAAAAACAGGAAGTCAAAGCCTATTGGCTGGGCGCACTCTGCGATCATTTCTATTTGTATAGGGGTCTATAGGACGAAGGAGGGACTTATATACAGTACATTAATGTATATGAATGACCACCGGCAGTAGACCATAGTAAAAGACTAGTTAAGTATTTTTTTCACATTTCAAAAGAATCATACATAAACATAGATTTCTCAGAAACTCTGGATATCAGCTTTAAAGAGTAAACCCCAGGTTTTGGCTGATCTGCCATTCAAAAAAAATGCCTTGATTATGGGCGGAGCTCCTGGTGCAGTTAGGACACGCCCAGTCTATACTATAAAATCTCCAAAGAACAATCTCTGATTTTCAATGCAAAATATACCTCTCTATTCACAATTATCTCAGTCCAACCTACCCACCACAAATTGCAGAGTCCACAGGTGATGGTTTTTATGGGAGGGGCAGAGCCATTAGTGCTTGTTTATGATGCAAAATTGAATTGTAATAGCTGGGTTTCAACCCATAGATGGCAGACACTCTTACTTTTTACAACAACATACGCCAAATTGAAATACTGTGACTAAAATGTTGAGTTGGACCTTCTTCATACCCGCATATATTAGTTTTGGGGTTTAGTTTCTCTTTAAGGAAAGGGTCAAATGGGTTAATCCCCAAAATAGAACACCTGCTAACCATTAGTCAGTTGCTTATTAGCATGCAAATTAGTAACATATTGACTCTTAATGAGTCATTATTAAGTATTTATTAATGCCTTATTATACAACCAGTAAACCATTTACTAAGAGTTTCCCTCAATAACTTCAGAATTATTACTTATTAGTGGTAAGTAAGGAAGTTATTGTATATGAATTATGATCTCAACATGCAAGGGTTAGGATTAGGATTAGGGTTAACGTTAACCCTAATCCTTAATAAGTACTTAATAATGACTAATTAAGAGCCAATATGTTGTTACTAATGCTAATAAGCAACTAATTAATAGTGAATAGGTGTTTCCTAATATAAAGTGTTACCACTATTTTAATTCAGTTGTTTTATGAAGAAATAATCCCAGATTTTTCATTATGGAAAATATTAAAAGGTTGAAGTATGTAAAGTTAGTGCAATCTAATTTATGAAGAATAAGTTCCAGCAAACAGACATAGACTAATGTATTTATCAAACAAAGACACTTGTAATTTGTCTCCATTGTATGTGTCCATATAAAAATAAATAGGAGTGTTATTAGAAAGAGAGGTTTACCACAAAGCCTGTAGCCCTTTGTTGGTGGATTATACTGGTTAATGACATGGTCACAGGTGTCCTGTGGGAGTTAAAGAAAATTTGTTTAAAAAGCGAACCTCGTGAAAAGAAATGCGACCAAAATTACACCAAGCGCTTCCTCTCAAACATCAGTTACACCAGGTTTTGCATCCATTTTCTAGCCTTTTCTTCTCCAGCTTCCGCCCAAGCCACGCAGCCGTTTGCATACGAGCGTAATGGAAAGCCAAAAATAAAGACACCACTGGTGTCAAGAGAAGCAATGACAGTAATGGAAGACAAAGACTCCCACTGCTGACATGAGACACCCAACAACTGACATCCATCACGACCTGTCAGTGAAGGCGAGTCAGGCCGACCCCGTCCACAACGCGCCGGCTTCACCGACACACGCCTTCACCTGCAGACTTTTGTCAGTATCGCTGAGTTCATCTCACGTCTGACACGCGGGGGACATTCCCCTGCATTCTGTGCATAACCAGGAGGAGAAAAAGGTGTTTTCTCTTCAAAGATAAATGCAAGCGTGAGACAGCACACTAATTAAAAATGCAATACATCATTTACAAACAACCTACATTCTTTAAGGTTATATATGTTGAATTCAGTCTAGCTGCTGTTTAATGTCTACAAAGGGTTGAGTGACACTTCTTTTTCTTTTTTTTTTGTCAAAACTGTCATGAGTGGAAAGTGTCAAATTCGAATAATATTAACATGTATAGACAGACATATTGCATTTGTTATTCCACAAATGAACACATTTCAAATGTCATTTTGCATTATACAAGCTTACACAATTTGCCATTGAATAACAGGTCATCTTTACATTAAAATTATCCGCTTTTGCCTTTTTTTAAAAGCATGCTTTTAAGCTTTATGAAAAGTTGACCTACAGGCATAAATGGTAATGTTCTAATCTTTGCTGAGCTATTATGTTTTATGAAATCTGCTAATTCTAACATTATTATTGCAATTATTACATTCTTGCTTTCCCCTATCTCCTTTTGTTTATTTGCATTCTCTAATAATAATATCTTATAAGTGTATATTGAACTTAAATTAATAGATTTTTCTCGCATTATTGAAATTAATCTCTTACTTTATACCAGCAGTGTCAAATACGGGCCAGTTAAACCTAAGGTGAGCCATAGATATTTAGGTGGTAAACAAGTAATTTCAACATAATGGTCTCTAATTTGAATTTCTATGTATCAATGATACATAAAGTATGTAAGGCACAGGCAATATCCATTTGTGTAGCGCATTTCATACACTAGGCAACTCAACGTGCTTTACATGATCAAAAAGTGCAATATATAATAGCTTAAAAATCAATAAGAACATTGAAATTTGCAACAAAAACATTTAAAATCAGCAATAAAAACATGACCAAAATTCATAATAAGTGACAAATATCAGTCCCTGCAGGAGCTTCACTTAAATTCCCTTCATTTCATAACAAATTTCTATGATATTTGGGCAGATTTTGTAAAATAACGATTGCAGGATTTTGAAAAGACTGAGAGTTCGTTTTTAACAACTTCAGATTAAAAATGACTGCCATCGTGACTGCAGATATTGTAGCGTTTCATAGGATTTGTCTTTAGAGGAGCTGAGATATCTACCGATGAATTAGTTACTAACTTACACAATCATTCATATTTTTTTAGTCATTTTTACTTTCTCCTGTGGGCCAAATGTGTCCTATATTTCTGAAGAGGAATTTTTAGCCTCTCCCTGAGGTAGTATTTATGCTTCTCTGTCAGTTTAAAAACGCTCTGCTAGCTGTTTTCTTTAAAAACAACTTAAACACCAAGGCTGTACATCAACACTACAGTGTGCCTCACTTGGTAATATGTATAGTTTATTAGTAAGGCATAAGAAAGCAGGCCCTACTTCCTTTTAAGCCTTTATTTATTCATGTTCCTTATTTTCCTTCATTATGATGCTGACATTGTAATTGTATGCTATATTTAACACTATTACCATGATTTAACATGACAGATGACACGGATTTTCCAGTTGATAATTAAAAGAAAGACAATTGGACAATGTGATCTTTGCAAAGCAATCCTGATTTTTCTATTTCATATTAGCTGTTGGCTTAGCTGTAGCGTCAATGGTTAGTTAACACCTTTATATTATTTCTCCCTTTTCCTGTTTGAACTTTAAAAGAACCTGAAATGATTTGGCGAATGAGAGCGCCCGTCCCAGCTGCTGATGGATATCACGTAAGCTTTGTTGCAGCGGCTGACAAATTGCAGGGCAGCAACACCTTACGGGGTTTGTTTAGCATTCCATGTCTGATGTGTTTTGAAAGGTATTAATGGTGGACATGGAGGCATGAGATATTACCTGCAGGTTCAGTTCAGCTCTCTTGTCGAAACCAGACCGGGCCTGTGAGGTGAAGCTCTGTCATCGAGCAGCCTCCTGTCACATGGCGTACGTTAAAACTGCAGAGGTTTTTTTGAACCACGAAATGCATTGTGTCTGTAAAACAATTAGTTAAAACAAAGTTTGTTCCTTAATATAAATATAAATAGATATATTACTAATAAGCAAATTCATTATGATTTTTGTTTTTGCAGAATAATGAATCCCATTGCAAAGAAAGTAGTGCGTGACCCATCATTAGAAAAGGGCAAGACTTACTGGGTGAAGTCGCCATGTGAATTGACCAACCAGTGCGTCTCTCATGTATTAGTTCGTTTAACCGGGGGATACATGCTTCCTGTGTCAGTGACCTTCTCCCCGTGGCTGCTGGGAATTACAGTCATTCAGTGAGCGGCTCGGCATTGATGGATGACACCTGTGCCCGTTGAGCAATAATTCCCTGGTTCACAATTGTTTTTCTTTCTCACTTTTGCGTGGGAGCAACTAGTATGCATTCCTCAGCCAAAACTAACAAAGATAATCTTCTCATCAACATGATGTATGCTTTTTTTTTTTCTTCCAATGATAAGTTATTAGACGATCATGAAATGCCTTGTTATGGCTGCACTCGCGCTACCCGTCCGTTGTGTTCCAGAGACCAGCTGCAGTGCGGATGCAAATTTAATAACGTGGCTGACTGAAGCATGATGCAGCATTTATTTAAGTTTTTTTTTTTTTTTTTTTTTTAAAGATGAACTTATCGCTCCTTCCCCGTGGGCATCGTGTGCTCTAATAGTTTCACAGCTGGTAAACACCACCATGGCCCTAACTGTGTGCTGTGGAAAAAAATTATGAATTCCAATCTGTCCATGTCACCATAATGCTGCAGAAATTTCAATTTATTTCACTCGTTGGGCGAAATATATATATATATTTTTCTTCCATGACATGTGTGTGTCAAGCATGTGATGCTAAATATAGTGTGAAAGGATTCTGAGTCAGTGTGAGTTTGAAACTACTGTACCATAGTTTATGATGAAATGATTAAACAGTGTGCTGGGAACACTGGTAAAAATTTGCGTATTTTTTTATATTAATATATCATCATATTCGTAACTGCACCGACCACAAACCTCACCTGTTTCACCCAGCTTTTAACATTTAAAAAGCACTTTTAAATAAAATGTATTTTTATTATTGATTGTATATATATACGTATATATAAATCAATAATAATACATTTTATTTAAAAGTGCTTTTCAAGAAACTGAAACACTTTACGAGTTAAAACGACAATAGCAAAAACAGTGATTAAAACAAAGAAATATATATATAATATATATACAAAACAGAATGTTGAGTTGGTTTGACTAAAGAACACAATAGAGCTGCATAGTCTTGATCACTATTGGTTTGTATTTTGGTACAGTTTTAATTATAATGTATAGAAAAACACATATTGTGCTATTATTATTATTATTATTATTATTATTATTATTATTATTATTATGTTGTGCAATTAATTAACGTCACAGGTTAATTTCCAAACACTTAGATATGAAAGGATTTGAGCAGATTTTTTTTTTTTTTTTTAAGAAACATTTTTTTTGGTCTTCACGTTCATAGTTAAACACAATCCTTTTGTCTGTTTAGTTTAATCCTGTTAACTGTCTTTGCTTTGGAATCCTGAAAAGGCAAGTTTTATCTCACACTGCAGCAGTTTTACGACGATTATTGACATTTGGTCGACAGAACCAAACAGAGGTAATTCATTGTCCTCGCCAAGTCATACAGAAGTCATGGAGGACTTCAGATAATGGAAATGGAAATGTGTGTAAGCTTGAGTTATAAATAACTAGATGTGACTTTTTTTTTTTTTCCAACTTTCATAGACGTGTCGCTTTAGGATAAATGATCGTTACACTTTCTCCTATTTTAGTTTTTGTTGAAAGTCCTGGAGCGTGACATCCAATCTGTCATCTGCTGTTCTCAGGCTGCTTTGTCTGCGAGGGTCTCAAACAGATGTCCAAGAAAAACAGCCACGATTGTATTTGTGCCTGTCATCACGACGTCCTTTCACAACCGCTGTCTCAGAGGTGCATTACAGCGCACGTTGCTTGCTCAAAGCATGTGTAAAAATGCTCCTCTGACAACCAGAGGCCTGGGAATTTCAAAGCACAGACGATAAGGACACAGAGGGCACTGGGTTAATCACATTGATATCTCAAAAGAATGCTGACGAATGTTATTTTTCTATGCGCCTCATACCTGTAACAATGTTAAAGATTTCAATGTGTAACTAGGGCTGTGCGAAAATTAGATTTTCAATTCGATTTTCGATTTTTTTTAAAAAAATTTTTTTTAATGCGCTTAAAAATGACTGCAGACATCAGATACTGTATATTGTCAAAAGTGCAACTTTATTGCTGTGATTGTCCTCAAGTAAATGAATCTCTGTCATTCAACATTTTCAAGTTTTAACCCAGGTTTAAGTAAAAGTGCAACAGCAACTTCACAGTAGCTTCAAATTTTCTGATTAATAAATCAGATAACTACATATTCTATAACATATAACATTACATATGCATCGCAGCATAGTGCGAATAAAACATGTAACATGCCTGTGACACACGTTTAGCCTACTCAAAGGGTAAACACATGTAAACAAAGAGGGGGCTGGCTCACATCGGAACGCGAAAAATTCCAAAAAAAACTGGTGGGAAAAAAGAAAAATATTTAAAAATTAAAAAAAATATATATATATTTTTTTTTTTAAACTCGAATTTGCAATATAAAAATTGTTTTTATCTACAAATTCCATTATTTTTTGCCTTGCCCTACGTGTAACTATTTTATAAATGGTTATATAACTAGGCTGGGACTTTAACGCATTAACTACGGAAAAATTACGGAGCCTTTCTCATTGCACAAGTTCCCGGTTTTCTCATAATACTGATGCATCATCAGTTTCATCAGTTGGTCTATTTATTTCATGTTTTGCACTGTTCAGTTTCCTGCTGTTTTTATTCGTTTTTTTTAATGCACAAAAAACAAATTTGTTTTTTAGAAAGCTTAAAAAAAATTCAGAAAAGCGTGAATATAGCTTACTCGAATTTAATTTTGTGCTTTGTCATAATATTCTCTATTCATATCACACATTATGTTCACATTCTGTGATGAAAATAATAATAAACACAATGTTGTTGTTTAAGCTCATTTATTTTCTTTGATTGAATCGTAAACCAAAGTTCATTTAAATGGGAAAAATGTTGCTTCTCGTGTCAAATATTGCTATGAGATTAATTTAAATGAATTAATGATAAAATCTCAAATTAATTAGATTAAATATTTTGATCGAGTCCCGCCACTAGTTATAACTAAAGGTGGGAGGATATATAGATCAACATGATATTGCAATGTTAAAACGCCACAAAAATGTATCTTTGAGATTAAAAAAAAAAAAATTGTTTTATTGTTATAGTGTAGTTCTTTTTTATTTTCCTATTGGGTTGACAATGTCTTACCCAAATTCTGTCAGTAGGTGCAGAGTTAAAATAAAATAAATGCACTGTTATCGTTCCAACTGCGATACATTTTTTTCCCTTTTATTTTCCAAAATTATCGTATGATGAACTCATCGTATCGTCCAAATCCTAGTTAATCACATCCAACCTGTAATCTGTAATCTTTTTATTGAATTTGTTGTTTAGTGACAACACTGTTCCTTAAACTTTAGATACGGGAGTTATTTATTTTTTGTTTTGTTTTATTCTTAGCAGGCAGGAAACTTGTTGACAAACTCAGTTGTTCGTTTCCTGATTAGATCACCAACAAGTCCGGGCACCTCCCAGCATCCACGTGTTTGCACAAACCGATCGAGCTACCTGGCAGGTTTGGATTCATCGTGTAATCTGATTACCTGCTGATGGATTTGACGCTCCTAATACTGACTAGAGCCATTAATGGAGAGGCATGAGTGCAATTGTTCCATTTGGTGTTTACTTTTCAATGCATTATCGTTAAAGGCCAAAGCCAGGTGAAGTGAGCTGTGACTGATGCGCCCTTGATTCACTCTGAGCCAGGTCAATAGTTGGCTCATATATTCATTAAAGATATCATTGTAAACACCATTTTTTTTTCAGTGGTTCACTTTGTCACTTCCTCGCAAAAGCTTGAGAAAACGCTATTTTATAGAAAAATGGTTTGGTTTGGCCAATTAATTTATTTATCCAATCCAACTTTGTTTGTTAAGCACTTTAAAACAACCACAGCTGACCAAAGTGCTGTGTAGACAAAAATGAAATACATCACAGCTCAACATGAGATAAAACTACATTTGAAATACAAAATAAATTAAAAGGCATAAAATATGACATACAAAGTAAATTAAGAGGCATGAAACATGAGTTAAGGTACGCTATAAAAGAAGTTAAATGAACGTCTTACTAGGTGTCATAGGCCAAGGAAAAGAGAGAGATGAGACCTGTTTAAGGTGCTTACGCAGATCGTTCCACAGCAAACGCACGGTCCTCTCTTGTGTTAGTCTTTAGCAGTTGGATTATTTGAACCAACCCCAACAATAACGTAAATATGATATTTAGATAGATGTAATTGATTTACATTGATGATGTGGTTAAATTTTAGAAGTTATAGTTCTGCTTATCATCATATCTGTCAAGTTTTGGATTAAGCTCCACTATCCCTTATATTTTGAGACGGGTGTACAAGAAACCTATAATACCCACTTGTCAATCACTTACTAAATACAATTAGTTGATTAGAATGTGGTAGACATATCTTTATTAACATTGAAATGCTGTGAACATTCCTAATAGGGCTGGGCAATATGGACCAAAACTCATATCTTAATATATTTTCTCAAAATGCCGATATATGATATAAATTTTGATAATTTTATTTCAAATGAAGTCTGACCAGAAAGACAATTCTGATGCAAAATGTCACACAGACACATTTATTAATAAACAGATGCACATTATGTGCCACTTTTGGCTTTTTCTACTCTAAGGGACAGCACGTGTGAGTGAGTTTTGTAGTGTGGCTTGTTAGGGGATGGTCTGGGTTTGGACGCACTCATTAATCTATCTAACTGAGCTTTACATGCTTTGCTGAGAAGTAAAAGCAGTGACTCCTAAAACAGATATTTAGATATGAAATAAGTTATAATACATATATATATATATATATGCAATATTGTGTTGTTGTTTTCTATATCACCAAAATAGAACACAATGTAATGCCCAGCCCAAATTCCAACATTATAATACAGCTTAAATGAAAACTTAAACAACTGTGCTTCATATATGCATTTATCTATTATACTTACAGTTTATATACAAGTCAACACATTGTATATTTACTGTTAATTTCACATAACAAACCCCTGCTTTCTCCTGACCTGCCAATAGGTTACTGGAGTTTGCTTTTTTAATCTCATCGTACATGTGTACAGTGACAATAAAGGCATTCTATTCTATTCTAGGAGGGAAATGGGCGGGGCTCCTGGAGCAGTTAAGACACGCCCAGTCTATTCTCTAAAATCTCAACCTACTCACCACAGATTGTAGAGCCACAGGTGCTAGTTTTTATAAAAGGGGCAAGGGCTAACAGTGCTTGTTTGTGATGCAAGATGCTACCAAAACATCACATGACCTTGTTCTCAGCCAGTATCAAAAATCAATTGTAATAGCCTGGTTTCAACCCATAGAGGGCAGTCACTCTGACAGTTTACAACTAAATACGCCAAATTGAAATGCTTTGACTAAAATGTTAAAAGTTGGACCAGGATCAATCAACAGCACTACTTCATACCCAAATGCATCGGTATTCTTCTGGGTTTAGTTACTCTTTAAGTTAAATAGTTACATTTAATTTTTATTACATATTTAATTTTTATTTCTCATGCTCAGTCATGTGGTTCTCTGGCTTCTTCTTACATCCATCTATCTCTCTTCTTAGTTGTTTCTGGGTTTGTTCCCACTGCCGTCACTAATATTGCGAGAACTGCCACCCAGGCCACTGCAGGTGGCAGTTTTCTCGAGGCTAGTGACAGCTTTCAGTTTAGAGAGGCAGAAGAATGTTTTTATTTATTTATATTTAATTATTATTTCATTATTACTGCGTTATAATACAGGATATTACTGTAAAAATACTAATACGGGAGGATGGCTGGAAAAAGCGGTAAAATACGGTTGTTTCCCGGCCACAAATGCTTATCATCACTATACCCCACAGGCTTCTGTTTTTAAACCTGTTGAAACTTCTTATGTTTGTTTGTTTTTTGGTTTTTTTTTTACAAACGCTGACTTGTTCAAGTAAAATAGAAATAAACTCAGCTCTGATGTCAGCTACAATAACAACATTTCCTGGATTTTTTTTCCTCTTTGTTTCATAATGTGACTCATCCTTACTTTTCTCCTCACAGGTCTGGTGGAAATCTGCTTAATGCATCCCTTGGATGTGGTGAAGACCAGGTGAGCCCTGTTTACTCAATGACGCTTTGTTCTGTTTTCACACGCGTCCCTTAATACAAACAGTTGATATCATTGAAATCTCGAGTTTTCTTCATCAACTCTTCACAATAAATTAGATATGGACAATTTTGCTGGTCCACGATGGGGTGTGATGTTGTTTCAGAGCTTTCAGTGTTGAGGTAGGCCATTATAATCAATGTACAGCACAAAAGGTGAACATTACACAGTACATTGTATAAATACAGTATATACTGTATGTATCGATGTTGTATGAATGTTAGAGCTACTTAGGACAAGCACACACAATGAGTTTGTGTCATGGCATCTCATTTTATTCTAGTAAAGAGTGAGATTTGTGTGCTGACCATCTAAAGATGTGTTAGATACATAAAAAAAAGCTAACAACGTTAGCCGCTCGATTGGTAGCCTTATTTCGCCACTGCACAACAGCAGGGAAATTATTCTAGTTTAGAATAATTTGACAATACAGTTTGAAATGGGAAAAATAAATAAATAAATAAATAGTGAAAAACTCACGCTGAGAAGTGCTAAAACTCACTGCATGTTAGTAACAGACGATATATAAAAGAGATTAGTAATCTATGAACAGATGAAGCTCTGCTTGAATCAGCGACCTATCAGCCAATCAAACATAACACTACACATCAGCCAATCAGGAAGTAGCACTGCTGTATCCGTGGATATGACTGAAGCAACGTTACAAAGAACGATGATGCGTGTTAGGAGTGCATCATTTCTGAGGACAGTAAGCAGTGCTACCCCTACCTAAAGTTGAATACTCACTGTGTGTAGGGCCTTATATTCTATGGGGGCCATATTTTGTGCTAGGGGCCACATATGTGCAATGTATGTTGTTGTTCGCATTCGCGCTACCGGGAGGTGCAGTTAGAGGACAATCAGTTCTGTAATCTGACTGCACATCCATCGCTGCAATGATTGACAGCAATCGATGTCTGACCAAGCAGAGGAGTGTGCTTGTACAAATACTATCACTATCACTGTCACTCCGAGTGCACAACCAGTTGATCCTGCTCTATTTGTCCTTGTATTTGCGTTCCAGGGCTTCAATTCCTTGGAAGGTGGAAGCAGGAGTCAAATGATGTGTTTTGGCATCTGTGCTGGTTTTGTTGAAGAGCAGACATGGCTGCCCGGGAGCCACACGTGGCCCTTAGTAAATGAACAAAATGACTCCAAAAACACACAAAAAGACAGAAAAATACAACATAACAGCAAATATTGACACATTTTTTTCCAAAAACAAACAAAGCAACTACAAGTCTACATGAAAAACATGCAAAAATTCACGAAATGACTCCCTAAAACACAAAAATGCACAAAATGACTCCAAAAACAACAAAAAAAAACATAAAAATGAATAAAATTAGCAAAAACTACACAAAATGACTTCCTAAAACACAAAAATACACAAGAATGACTTCAATAACACACAGGACGATAACAAATATGCACAAAAAACTGAAAAATACACCAAAGGACAACGAAATGTCTCAAGAAATACAACAGAAGTACACAAACTGATCCATAAAACAAAAAAACGACAACAGAAATACACAAAATGAGCAAAGAATGAATAAAATGAGCCCCAAAATACACAACACACCTATAAAAAAAACATACAAAATGACTCAAAAAACCAAAACCAATGACAAAAATACATAAAATGACTGTAAAACAATAAGCAAATATGTACCAAAGGACAAACAAAAATAAACAATCATTCCAAGAATGCACCAAAAGAATCCAAAAACACACAAAACTAACACAACAATATACAAAACATTTGTTTTTTCCTGTGCTAATGCACAGCTTGGTCATTATTCTAAATACTGACGATTATGTGGCACTCGGATCAGATACAATCCCATTTTTATGGCCCCGTTGTGATAAATAAACGTGCTCATTCGTGGAGGAAACGGCTCTATCCACTGAACAGCACAACAAAGCACACACACACACACACACACACACACACACACGGGGAACATGTAAAGTCCACATTAAAAGACAGCATTGTTTACCTGTTTTTTATCTGTCCCTGCAGTCATTTCATAAGAGAAAATACACATACACTATACACAAACACATTCTCTGTACTTTACCCTTTTAAGTGTTCCAACTACATTTGTGCCATGTCTCTGTTCTTTGTGGATCATAGCAGACCCGTCTTTAGTTTCACTTTCTTAATGCTTGGCCTGCTCTTGCAGCCATTCTCCCCACAAATGGGCATCAATGCAGAGAACACTAATGAAAAACGACCTGCACAATATCCCCATTTTGTTTCTCACACAATGTTAATGCCAAATGTTTTATGGGCTTGAATGCTGTCAGCAGATCTTCCTATTTTTTTTTTTTTTTTTTTTTTTCCCATGTAAAGAAAGTTAAAGTCTAAACCTTTTTCGGCCCGTTAGGAACCACCTGCATTTTCTAAAATGGGATGACAAATTGCAAAGAAAATCAGATTAATATAAAAGCATTGAAATTAGGGGCTTGTTTTTCATTGAAGCCACAACTGTTGTGATCAGCAGCCTCACACCACAGAGTCTAAGCCAGCCATTAACAGGTCGTGGGCTACTACTAAACTTTATAGTCCTTCACAGGCCAAGACGAGACCTCTGGCTTCGCTCAGTGGCCCCCTGCCCCATTCACTACTTGTCAGTAAATTGTACTGCTTTTTCTGTCATTTATGGCAGCAGTTTCTTGGTAAATAAATTGCTCGGCGTGCCTTTTAAAAAAGAAGTGAGTTGGTTGCACATTAAAGGCAGTGCCACCACTAGAACACGGAGACGGGAGCGCGGGGATGAAAGCCACGAGGTGAGCGGTGTTGTATTAGCTGATATTTGATACTTTGAAGGCCCACTGGGTGATTTACGCTCACGTTTGGAAGTGAGGAGGGTTTATTACAGGTAAGTCTCGGGCTCTGGCTGTCCATCCTCACATAAGGTCAGGGTTAAAAAGGCACTCTTTATTTTCTTTGTAATATTCCTCCCTAAAAGTGGTAAAAGCGGCTTTAAAAGTAGACAGGTTTATCTGTTTTCTGTTTGTGTCGCCATGTGTTGGTGTCGATTGGCGTCTTGTGGCATGTTTGTACTGGTTCCTGTTTCCTGGTTTTTGCTTATCTTTTATTGATCAGATGCAAAGAAGAGAATCACTATTTTACACTCGATTGTTCTTTGGAGCATAATTCTGCTTATACACACACACACGCATACACTTACTACCCACACGCAAATTCATAAACCAAGCTACAGACCAGCTAATTGGGACACGGAGGGCCCTGAAATCTATTAGCAGGAACTTTGGAGCCGAGGCAGACACACCTCCACTTTGCTCGCTCTCTCTCTCTCTCTCTCTCTCTCTCTCTCTCTCTCTCTCTCTCTCTCTCTCTCTCTCTCTCTCTCTAAGGTATGGCTCTTGTTAGGACTGGCTCCTGCTTTTATGTCCACCGGTCCAAATTGTATAGCAACTGACTGGAGTAAATTTACTTTTTTCCACCAACGCAGAATCAAAGAGCTTTTTTTTTCGTCCTTTCTTTTCCCTTTGTGTGTGTGTGTGTGTGTGTGTGTGTGTGTGTGCGTGTGCGTGCGTGCGTGTGTCTGTGTGTGCACGTTCGTGCTTGTTAAGGTTGTGCTGACCCTATATGTATACTGTCTATTTTTTTCAAAAAGCAGTCTTTTTTTTTTTTTTTTTTTTTTTTTTGCCGTATTACAATTTACAATTTGTTAATTGAGCACAAGATTTTGAGACACTTAGATTTCATTTCCAATTTGCCTTAAATGCCTTAAATTTGCATTAAATTCCAAATTTAGTGGTTTTAAAAACAACCTCTAATTGTGAAGGCATTTATTGCCGTGTAGCCCGGAAATAAACAAGTCAAACTGAGTCAAAGTGAATCCTTTCGTGTTTGCGCGGCGCTCGTTTTTCACCTTTGCTAACAAGTACATCAATTCAACATCTAAGGGGATCCTGCTGAGCCTTCCTTCCACCGGTTTGACATACAGCCTTTTTTATTCTTGAAAAAGAGGTGAGCATTTAGTTTTAGGGAAGGCACTAAAAGGCATTTTATGTCAGTACAAAAAGGAGAAGAGTAAAGGCTTAAAACCTTTTTTAGGGCTTCTTTAGCCACAAAGAAAGGCTGTTAATAGCTTCAGTTTCCACATGAATTCTCCCCTTTTAGACAATCAGGAATAATAGGTAGAATGATTCATGTATTTTGTTTTCTGTACCCACTTATCCTGTACTTAGCCAGTCTCTCACAGGGTCAACGCTCAATAGACAGAAAAGCATTCACACAAAGAGCAAGCCAGATAATCATGGGGAGAACATGCAAACTGCAAACAGAAAGGTCATTGATGGCACTACAAGAAAACCTTTGAGAAAGAATTTTTTTACAAAAGTTGATCAAGATTTTCTCAATTTCATAATATTCCCTCTAGTTGCCATATTCAATCATCATATTAATTAAATAAAAGTTTAATATTTGTTTTTACATTAGGTTTTTAATGGCTTGTGCCAATCTGGGTGTATGAAGTTCCCAAGTTCCTTTTCCTCTCATTAATGTATTTACTATTTACAAAGCTGCAGATAAATGACCTTTGAAAAAAAAAAAAAAAAGGAAGTTGTTTTGGCCTTGACCGTTTGCTTCTTTGATATGAACAATGCGTAGATTAAGGCAACTATACTTTCAGCTTCAGCACTATTGATGATGTAATGGTTGAAAATTAGTAAAGCCAAAAAAGAAGTAAAGCCACTGATTGATGACCTATTCTGACAGGAAAGTAAATAAAAATGAAGTTTCGAGTATAGTTCCTGCCCTTGATCCAGACACAGCCGTTATGATTCAAGTCAGAAACGTGGAGGTATGATTCAGTGGAGATAGGCAGTCGTCATTTCAGCAAAGAGAGACAGTTGGACCGTAGTTACAGCTTTTCATTAACCTGGAAACCTCCTTGTTACATGGTTCATGGGCTGGTCTCAGCTCACTTGGAGGTAACAAAGGGTGTCGCGCGGCACTTTCTGCAGGGGGCCGTGTGCTTGGGGCACCCCATCTGACTCTGATCAGGTTGCCCCTCTCATTAGAGAGTTGCACTGAACCCGCATTTCCCTTCATGTTAAGATCCTGTTACATGGAGCTCCACCCATATAAACATTCATGCGCAAACATACTCGCACACATCTGAAAGCAGCTTCCCATCAACCTGTTTGGCTTCCGCCACCAAGTGTAACAACTCCTTCCATGTTCCTTTGTATCAAAGGCGCTTCTTATGTCCTAATGAGCTTTGGCTTTGAGGCTTTTTACAGAGAAAGCATCAATGCACGTGTATAAAGACATGTTGATACAAAGGCTATTGATTTGAACATTTTTTTATCTACTCTGGCCTCTCTGCTGTCCATTCCTCTTTGGGTGCTCACTGTCTCTCAATAAAACTACTCTTTAAATGTTTTAACACCTCCTCCTCATGATAAACAACCACCCCTCTATTTACAGTCTGCTGTGGTTTCAGCTTTTCAGCAGCCTTCTCTGTTAACCAGACGTCTGCTCAGCCACACAGTTTGTTAATGTGATTTTTCTTGCAATAAAGTATCGCCTATGAGCTCAATCATTGTTCAAACTTTGACCATTTTTAGAGAAATGAGCATTTTCTTAGGTGAAGGAATAATGTTTTGCTTCAAATCCTAATCAACTTCCTAAATAGTGCTGTAAGACATGGTTGTCAAAGCAAACCACTAAGCCTACCAGTAGCCTATTTCAAGCCTGATTAGAAAAACCTGGTACTGGCCCTTGCTCACTGCGGTATCTGTGGCAGAGCTACCTCCATCTTTGTCACAGCACATATGAAAGTTTGCGCCGCTCGGTGGGAAGGGGCGTAAACGAGATCTTTGATGAGGACTTGGATAGATGAGCCCAGAGGATGGTAGAAAGGCTTCACCGTCCCCCAACTGCTTTACTGAACCCCTGTGCACTTGCAAAGGAATCCCGGACAAACCCTTGAAACAGCAGGGCACAAAGCAGCGGCCGTCTGATACCTGATCTTTTCTTGTAAAGGAACCGACAGGTCAAAGCTGGCTTCTAATGCCAACAAAACATGCAGGGAAAAAAATCAAGTGCGGCCAGTACATCACTTTGCTGAGGCGAAGGTTGAGCCCCTTTCACAAAGTCTCACCACCAACCCTTAAAAATCAGAGGAACTGGGAACTATATTCAAGGATTTCGATTAATGCTCCTTGCAGAGTGTCACATGTCTGTCACAGAAACAGACTGAAATGATTAAAGGACCTCCTCGGTACCTCTTGAACCCCTACCCAAAATTACACACACGATAAACAATTCTGTGCCTCGCAGTTTAGCGTCAGACAGCCATGTGCAGTGGGTATAAGGGGTATGATATAGGGAAGGTGAATACATCCAAAGTTTATAGTGTTGACAGTTCTTCACATGACAAACCGGCTATTAACATTTCAGGTTTTAGGAACTGTGACCACAGACCTTTCCTGCCCAAGACCCTGTAGTTTATGGGTCTGAACCTTGGAATTTCCTTTACCCAAAATCCAATTTTTCTTTCTATAATAAAAACCATATTTGATTTGTTAAAGGCAAAAGGAAGAAAAATAATAACCTAAGTGCTCTACTGTAAAAGTGAAAATTGTAGTAGCATTACAACGGATGGATAGATTGATGGGTAAAACAGCCGAGTAAAAAGAGCAAACTTAGAAGTCGATGATGACTTGTGGATCACAAAATTCAATGAAGGAATGCATCACTGCACCAGTCACTGGGTTTTCTAATAAATACCACATACAAAATAAAGGTAATAAAATTTGGAGACTCTCCTACTGCATATTGCAAGTGCACTGTTGTTCAGATTCCTTAGAAATACATAATTTATATTGCTTGTAATAAGTAAACTTTCACTTAAACAGAACGTGTCTCAATGCCAATGGGGATGCTACTGCTATGCAAGGTGTTAGCATTCATTTAGCACAACTTGGGTTTTGTAGTGTATTGCCTAAGAGCACCTTGATTCAGGGCCAGGTTGGAATTAAACCTCCATTTTGAGTGAAATTCAACCTAAAGTGTATTATTACATTCCCATAACAATTTGGCTAAAGTAACCACTGGAATAAGGTCATGTTAGCATCATCATATACTGTAAGCATTATGATAGTGCTATGCTTAATGTTTAAAATCATAGGTAAGATAAATGTACAGTATAATGTGACAGTTTTGTATCACTTCTTCATTACAAACTTTGTAATTATTAGTTTATTACTTTTTCAACAGTGTCTAAATACAAGAGCCTTCCCCTTACACATTCACTATTAAATGATTGCAAATACACACAAAAACCTCTGCTATTATTTATATTATTTCTGACAGATGTTTTGGTAGTTTTTCTACAGATGTTGAACAACAACAACATCACTCACACGTGGTTCACTATAGAGATTCAGATTTTAGTCAGCAATTGGTGTAAAACATAAAGAACACATGTGCATGTCAGTGTGCGTATGCCCTTCTCGAGCACCTGTAATCATTATCAGTGGAGGGGTTCACATTCCAGTGCACTAATTACAGAGTAAAAGCATCGTGCGCTTTGATTTCACGAGTCCCTGGCTGAGCTGCAACCACAATGCTGCCCTCCTGCTGCAACATCTCAAAACTCACACATGCAAACTTGAGCATCCTTCATTCCTCCAACATCATTCCTCTTTTCCAGTCACTTAAAAGGAGCAATTTGCACCTTTAAATCACATGATAAACCAGAAAATATACTTGACACTTTCGTCTCACACTCTGTTCAATTAAACACACACAAGCTGCTGTTTGCAATTGTTTGGCAGGTTTCAATGACTCCTCTTTGAGCTCCCTATCATTAAAATCATTTTGGGAAATGATCTTGCTTTATCGTGAATCGCCCGAAGCACCAAAAACCCTTTTTTTCTTCCTGGTAGATGCAAGCATGATGATCTGTAATTGTGTTGGGCTGGCAATTAGGAGGCTGAGTATTGAGTTACTTCTTTGTTTTTGCCCTCGAAAAGAACATTGGTCTATTAGAATCAGCTGTAAGAAGGAATTTCCCAAAAACACACCCAAAAATCCTAACAGCAGGCTTTTGACTTCTTTTATAATCCCTAAAGAAAGTGACAGTATAGCAGTAATAACACATTCATAGCTCTCCAAATGAACAGTTTATCCTTTAAGACATATTTGAAGGGTTGAATAAATGTTAAGTTGATGAAGTTAAACCACAGAACTAGAAAGCATTAAGAGCGCAGACCTCTGCCAAGCCCTAAATATCTTGTTTGCCAGATATTGGCAGTTATCTAGATCAATGATCCTGATCATGGTACCATGATCATTGACACTTTAAAGGCTGGAGGAAATTTCCAGCAAGTGGCTTTGCTGTTGTGTAATCAAATCAGAAAGTGAAACGGAACTCTTGATGAGAGCATGTAGCCTGCACAAGGAGCTGAACATAGGGATTTATCCGAGAATCCAGAATCAGAATATTGATCTGGATCATCCCCAAAATCTAATCACTTGTTTCTTATCCTAATTCAGATATTTCCTGAAAATGTAATCAAAACCCATTCATCAGTTTTTGAGGTACACTGTTCACAGACAAATTCATAACTAACTAAATAAAATAACCCACACAAAATCAAAAGCTCCTTGGTGTAGGTAATATGAAGACGATACCCAAAAATATCCCTATTGTATAAGAGAAAAATTATTGCACATAGCACTAAAATCATGTCAGAGGACTAGTGGGATGATAGATGGCTTGCATCCCCTCCATAATTAGTGCAATATGCATTTTGGTTGTTTCTTTGTTATTTATGTTTTCTCCTCTCTCCTTTTTTTCTCATTCAGTCTATTCCTGCAGGTATCCTGAGATTACCAAACCAGCACTTTATAGTATCTAGACTGTCTATCCTCCTCTGCTCTTTCTGTACTTTCTACTGCTAACAGCCAGTCAATACTGCACACAGTTTGGATGGGATTGCATGTTCTTTCACATAAACAATGTATAATTAAGAAAGCCAGGCTGGTTTTGGACTTACAATAAAAAGAAGTTGATTTAGAAAAAAAACTTGAGTCTTGGCCAATGCTTTGACATGACTGTGCAGTCTTGGAAGTTTCTCTCTTGTCACATGCAGAACAGTTGTCCTCTGTTTGGTGCATACTGTGTTATAGCTAGTGGTTACCTGCTGTCAGGGAACCCTCCAAAGTCCTGCAGCATTTCCTCACATCAAAGCAATTGCTTCTGTTAGACGACCTTAGCCAGTCTTTGACCAGGTAAGCTTGACGTGACTTTTCTGACCTGATGTCCTGTCTTTTAATTTGATCATACCAGCTCCTGTTTTAGCGTATTATTATCAAAACTGTATCTCAAACATTAAATCTCAGATAAAACATCCCTCTCTTCAATTACTAGAAAATGACTGACACTCTCCACCAGGGAATTCACCTCTGCAGAGGATTCCTGAGACTGGCCCTGTGGAGCTTGTCTCCGTGCTGTTTTACACAGGTCTTTTCCTGCTCTTCTCCTGTAACACAGTCTGATCTCAGGTCACGGGGTCAGAGTATATGAGCAAACATCTGGAGCAGCCAACTTCTGCAAATATTACGGTTGGGAATGGAAGTGATCACTTTATCTGAAGAAAGAAGAATAAAATTGAAAGCAAGATGTTGTTGCTATTTTAATGACTAGATCTCCTGTTTCCCTCTCTCTTATCCACATGACAGCTCACAATATAACTTGGCCCTTCTTAGAACTGGTATGTGTGGTGAAATTCAACCTGCCCCTGTCCAGATCATGCTCTGGCAGCCTGCCGTGTTTATCACTTCCCCTGTGTTCCCATCTTACATCGTCATCCCTTTGAAATTTTTTTTATCGTCTCCTAGCAAAAGACTTTCTTTATTGGCCTCCTCCTGTATTAAAATTTTTTAGCTTAAGGTTGTCATAGACTCCGGGACTTTTCCTTGCCAGCTATAACCTTGGAATATAAACATGAAACACACTTTTTATATACTGTAGAGGCAGTCAGAAAGCTGTTGATGCAGACTGAACATTTAAACTTACTTCATCTGGAAGGGATCCGTTCATCATCCAGCAGAAAGATTGAAAGGCTCAAGTCACAAATAGCAGCATTTGCCGTGTTGGATCGTTTAGTTTCAGAAAACTGGTCTTAACCTTATGTACCATTGCAATGGGCTTTTACCTTCTTTACTATCCTGCTCATTAAAATTAACTGTCTGGTTGTAAAAAATAGATTTTTTCCATTAATGTTGGCTTTTGGACTGTCTCATGCACATCCGATTTAACATGACATTGTGAGAAAACATTTTTTTCCACTTGTTTGCTTTTGGGAAATGTATAATAGCATATGTTTGAAGTTTTTGAGAACTAAGATCAAGGCTACAAGGCAAACAACCTCTCTAAATATATGGAACATTATAGGAATTATTGTTCTAGTAATAACTTGCATGGTTTGAAATTGAATGGATGACTAAAATGTTAGGATAACTATTGGCATTATTTGTGTTAATAGAGGTTTGTCATTTTAGCTAAGAAATCCAAAGCATGATGAGTAGTACTCTTAGGAGGAGGATTCACAAAAGGTTTAGTGGTAATAAAAGATCTGACTGATTGACAGACTGTGTAGCTCAATTAACTCAGATCAATGGTAGATCAATAGGATGGTTTCTGTCCTATTCTGCCTATTTTGCATGCACTGATAAGAGCAAAGTTACAGGACCAAATAGAGCACCCGCATTAAATGAGGGGGAAAAAATATAATTTGGTTTTAAAATTGTTTAAAAAAAAAAAAAAAAACCTTTTTAACTGTTTATTTAGTTTTCTACATTATTTAATGTTTTTGCAGCAAACAGAGAAGTCCATCTGCCTCAAATTGAACTTCCTCAAATGTCAGTGTGCTTGTGCGCACTGACGTCTCCACATTAAATGAGCAAAACGCTCATTTAATGTGGGGCGGTCTGCACCAGTTCTGCTCGTGCACTAATAATTGCTACAATCTTAGTGAATTCCACGCAGCAGGTGAGGAAACTAAAGGATTTAGAGAAGCAACCCATTCGCCAGCCTTTATTTCTGATCTTTGTGAATCCGGCCCTTAGTCTTCATAATTTTTTACTTATTTTTTTTAGTCTTCAAAAATTAAATCTGAATCACCATTAATCACACTGAAATATACCTCTAGTTTAGTGGGACATAATTAAATACATCATCACCAAATGATTTTTCTAGTCAACCCTAAAAAATCTACTCGCATATGCACTTCAGTGCCGTTGTTAACCTCACGATCTGAGACTCTCGAAAGAAACTGCTTATCTTGTGCATCCCCTGTTTAGACCATAACTTCTGGGGTTTTGAGGGCCAACACGGCCTAGCTTTACCCTCAGACACTGCACTGCTGTCCATAGAATTACAAAAAAATGGAGGTGAAGTCTGTCGATATGCCCTCATTTAGGTTTTTGACTTCTTTGTGACTGCCTATCATTTGTACTTTTATTAGCATTGAGGGTCAGGTGAACAAAGTCTTTAAGCTCATTAACCCAGGGAGCTTGTGTATTTCAGAGAGGCACCAAACTGCCCTTTACGTCACCCTCACCTGGGCAACACTCGGGCACTAGAGTTCAAATACAGGCAAAAGGAGGTTGTATGTTAAAAGCTGTGAAAGGATTATAGATGAACTCACAAGTTTCATCAAATCAGGAAGTATCTGTGTTTACTTGGGTCTATTAATCTAACCAGAACATTTTGTTCACTTAGGCATTGCAAAGGGTATTTGATCTGCTTCTTTGTTCATGGATCGTCCAAACAGGGACATCAGTCATGAGTGACTGAATCATCACTGTAGCTTTCCCCGTTTGGTTGTAGTGAAAAACTGCATCAGAAGCTTCCAGGCCAAAGGCCTTGCAGTTCCCCTGCTGCCACAAGTTCTCCTATTATCTCTTACTCCCTGGGCCTTTCTGTTTGGTCCCCAGCTTTTATGACAGGGTAGCAGAGGGCCATGAGGAAATGAGGTGACCCCAGGGTCAGGTGCCAAGTTAGGGGGCTGGAAATGGACCTTGGTCCTACCAGCTTAGCCCTCTCTGGGTCAGTCCAAGTCCAAGCAGCGAGAGCAAAGGAGACAATGGTAGATTGGGGAAAAAGTGCCTTCCATCCCTGACCAACATGTGACTCTAATTAAGCTTGATTCAAATTTGTTTACAAGCCTCAGAAGTCTTAAATCTTATGGACGTTTGCCCTCTTCTTTCGTGTCCTTCATTCCTCCATCCACTCATACCTTGAATCCTTCTTTTCTTCTTTGCTTTAATATGGTGTCCGACATATATTTATGACACTGATTTAACTGGTTTTTAAGAGCAAGTTACAAGCTTTTTGGGAATCCACAAAATAGGATTTGAGGGACACCCCTGCAAGATGTTAATCTGTTAGTGATATGAAAGGCCGCTCACCCCACTAAACTCCCCCTCAACTGGAATCCGGGGGCTCTTTATGGCCCATCAGGCACCCGCGAGGACTGCTTACTGCTGACCCCATGACCCGGCAGTTGAAGCCATATGAGGAGGGAATCTTTTTCTTGTCCTGTTACCTTTGACTTTCTCACATCACTTATTTCCTCCTTGAAACAGCTAAACTTTGACAGAATTTCACATAAATCTCTCTTTGGTAAAGACAAGTTTCTTCCATGTGTTTCATCAGTTACTCTTTACCTTTAATGATTGTCAGAATGAACAGTGCAATACAACTATCAATCCTCTCAATACCAAGGACACATGACTACCAACAAAACAAATTTCTGTTAACTTCTAACTCCAACTGGTCTCAAATTAAAGATCTATACACAATGTAGCAGCCTTTATTAAGGAGCATTCGCATGTCCGTTGTACAATAAAAATATCTTCCAACAGATTGTATTTCATATGAAGCTTTTGCAGTTGGCTACCTGCAATGTCAGTGAGTGAGACTCTAGCTGAAGAAAGCCTGGTCCTGTCGTGTGCGGTGGCTAATTGGATTGGGTGGGTTAAATAAATGTTTGAGTGCTCCTGTGTACCAAGGGGACCTGGTGGCAGGAGTAGCACATCTAAACTGTCGAGAGAAAAGCTCAACTGAAATAGAGAAGGGAGGAAATGATCACAGAAAGATTTGTCTGTTTCACAAAGTTTTATTTGATTGGATCCAGTAGATTTTAGATACAGTAAATCATGATGTTTTGAGATCATTAACCCAACACACACTAGCAGTTGATTTCTCTGATGTGTAAAAGAAAACAAGGTTAAATTAAAGTTTTCTCATTCGTAGGTTCCAGATCCAAACAAGTTCCAGTGGTCCCAACAGCTACAAGAGTCTTGGGGATTGCTTTCGGACAATCTTTCGCAGAGAAGGGTGAGTCTTGTACGACCTTTGTTACAAACCAATCCACAAAGATCATCATTAGTTCACTTCACGTCCATTTAATATAGTCCACTTTTTGGTGATCTGGACAAAATTACATTGACTTTGTTGCTTTATACTTTCTCCAGCTCATTCCTAAAGGTACTAAGGTAATGTTTTTTGTTTATTTTTTGGCGGGGAAATGTAAGCTATTTAATTCTTTGTTGTAGGTAGCAGCCGCTACATTTGTTTGTTGATAACTACTTTACAGACCACATTTCTGGCATTTGTTGTGAAAGGCTGCTTTGGTGTTCCGTGTGTGTAGCACTTAACTTTACGCAGCTATAAACAGACTTGAGATGTCTATTCAGCATAAAAAAGTTGCTGAAGGTCTTCAGTTGTATTTCATGTATTTTTTCCTTCAGTATAAAAATCTAATGCAAATCTACAGCAGCAAGCATGCAAAAGTTCACGTGTTAATGCTACGTAAGAAAGGTAGCAAGGTTGTTGAGCAGTTTGAGAGCTTATGATGTTACCAGTTTAAATGGTTTCTAGCACGGTGTGTGTCTTGTACCCAACAGAATAGTTTTCCCTGTGAGTGGATAGAAGTAGAGCTACTAAAGACAGTCATGCGGCCATGCTCCCTCCTCCTCTGCTTGCCTGTGACAGCTCTGTGAGACAGTGCAGGCATAGGAGAAAGCGGTTGCCACTCGCTCTGTTTACGGCGAGTCGACAGCTTTACTACGAAAATAAAATTGATCTTCTGTGAAGTGTTAGAGTGAGCACACGGTGAGAGGCTGGCCTGTGACAGTTGGAAATCCTCCGTTGGCTGGAGTTCAACAGATACTTTTCCTGCTCCGGCACCTTCTGCATGTGCTTACTGTGAGACATTTAACACCTTGTTGGATATGTGCTCTTGGGGCGTGTCTTTGGGTGGAATTTTAAGAGAATTTGAGAGCGCCAACGTGGTTGCCAAATTACACAACTGAATTCAACGGAATTCTGATTCTTAGGTGTCCCTTATGACAGTGGTTCTGAATCTAATTACCACCTTTGTCAGATTAGAACATTTTGCTCAGAATATTATGAAAAAAATGTCTAGAGAGCATAATAATCAAGTGATAACATTTTAAATGATCTAATTTTGTAAAAAGGTAGAAGGAAAGAGTATAATTCTTAATCATGTCTGGTCATCTCCTGCCTGGTGTGGGACCAGACTGATCATTATCATTGTGATTATCATTTTTAAACAAAATAAACATAATAAAACCCCATATTTTTAATGCATTAATTTGATAAATGTCCTCTCTCTCTCTCTCAAGTACTCCCTGTAGTGCCATCGCGTACCCCCATTTGAGATACACTCCTTTCTGATAAAATATTTTAGCTGACCAATTACATTGTTCCCTGTGGATTATCAATGGCCAAACCACTTACTCAAAAATTTGACAGCCCTTCTGTTATAGAATTATAATAAAAAATAAATATCACCTCTCTGCTAATGGCAGCGCAGAGAGCGGACACCTAGACGCTCGCTTACTGAGTCAATGAGGAAGGAAACCTGATCCCATAATGTGAGCTCAGTGATTAAACAAAACCAAAGCGAGAACAAGGTCTGAGCTACACTTGTAGAAATGCACGTACGCTCCTACACACAATTTTTCGTTTGAAGACCCATTTAATAATGATTTCAATTCAGACCAGTTTTTCAGAAAAGCCATAAATATAAAATTGAAAGCTAGAGTTGTTCATTTGTTTAAAATGTTTAAATTATGCTCACCAGCACTTGGTTATGTATTGCCTCACATGTTCCTTTCTGCATGAGGGAGCAGCAGAGTGAGCATGTGTTAAGTGTTTCCGTCTGTAGGCAAACAAAAAGACCCTATTCTTCAGCATTCTTCACTCAGGTGGTTTCCAGCAGCTGGAGCAGGACCCAAAGCACGGCCATGATATTGTTAAAGCCAAATGAAGAGGCTTAGCCTGACTTAAAGTCAAGAAGCAATCTATGAATCAGCCTACTGGGACCCTCAGGGTCAACAAACCATACAGGGATTTCACAGTCTCAACTCATAAAGGACTACGGAAGACTTATTTTTTTGTTGTTTACCTCTCTGTATTTCTACTCCATTTAGACATATTGTGTAATAATCTGAACTTAAAATAATGAATTGTTATTCAACTTTATTTATATAGCACAAACTACAACAAAGTCATCTCAAAGCGCTATCAAAATATAAATTTCACAATAAGAAGGAAAAAACCCAACAAGATCCACATGAACAAGTATTTAGTGACAGTGGGAAGAAAAAACTTCCTTTTAACAGGAAGAAATATCCAGCAGAACCAGGTTCAGAAGTGGTAGCCATCTGCTGCGACTGGTTGGGGTTAGTGGACAGAAAGAGGAGAACAGAACAGGATAGAAAGATAGAACATCAGAGTGTCCCAGAATAGTTGAGCCATGAACCACAGATCAGGAACTGCCATCATCAGCTTCACGACACCTGAAACAGAGAAGAGAGAGAAGGGCGAGGAGAAGGCACTGTCTGCAGAAAAACATGATACAAGAATACAGTGGAATGAGAATGAATATGGGGTGGACATTAGTGTAAATGATGTGTAAGCAGTGTGAGCAGTGTAATGGGTATACAACAAGGTTCAGAAGTAGGGGGTTGGCTGTAACCCGGCACAACCTTGTCTAACTGGACTTCACCCATTGCAGCCCATTAGAGCTATGTGTAGATGGATTGAGTTTGAATATAGTGTTGGTGTTCTACTATATAATCTTATTTTTTAGTTCCTATTTTTAGGTTTAGAGCTTAATCCCTAGTGGTTTGGTTAACACTATTATATATTTGTGTTCCTGAATTATTGTAAACCCTTGTTTTTTTTCAGTTGATTGCTTACAATTGGCTGGTGCAAGTACCCAAACCAGATTCCAATTAGATTTGGGCTCTTTTGTAAAAGTTCTCATCATCACATTTATTGCCTTGAACCAATAGATCCTAGGGAAAAACCTGTTGACAGCCTGGAAAGGTAGCTGACCGGAGGGAAAGACCCCAACAGGCCTGCCACAGGCTATCTCCCTGTTATAGGAGGGACCTGGCACTACTAGTGTACATCTCTTACCCATCTCTGGCTACAAAAAGCACAAAGAAGAAAACAGCTCCAGAGTCAGCGAGAGCGGGGGAGGATAATGGCTCTCCGACAGACTTCACGGCTACTGACCCAGTATTGAAACAGACAAAGAGAATGATGATCAACAAGACACTTGAGATGACAACACCTACTCCAGGAGTTAAGCTCCAGAGTTGTAGATGTGGCTGGACCAAAGTAACATCCTATGCAGGCCTGAGAGGACACCAAGGCTTGAAAAGGTGCTTGATGTCAGAGCAACAGGGAGGAGGCATCCTAATCCCCAAGGAAAATGACATTGTGGACATCAGCCAGTTTCACCAAATCAGCCTCCTGAATGTTGAAGGCAAAATCTTCTTCAGTGTAGTGTCTCACAGGCTGGCAGTCTACCTGGAAAAGAACCACTATATTGATACCCCGGTGGCGAAAGCAGGGATTCCAGGCTTCTCTGGTTACTTGGAGCACACTAACATGATATGGAATCAAATCCAAACAGCCAAAAAGGATGGAAGAGATCTCCATGTTGTGTTTTTAGACCTCGCAAATGCCTTTGAGTCAGTGCCTCACAATCTCATCTGGACGTCATTCGACTATTTCAGCATCCCAGAAGCAATTACCTGCCTCGTCAAATCCTATTTCCATGACCTACAACTATGCCTGATAACTGACGAGTGTACCACAACATGGCAACCACTAGAGAGAGGAATTATGGCAGGATGCACCATCTCACCTCTAGCTTTCACAATGGCTATGGAAATCATCAGCAGCCTCTCGATGGGTAGTTGGAGGACAGAAGCTCAAATCTGGTCTTCGCCTCCCTCCCATCAGAGCCTATATGGATGATATGACCATCCTCACAACAACCAAGGAGTGTGCTCGACGGCTACTGAACAAGCTACAGGAAAACATACAGTGAGCACAGATGGAAATAAAGCCAAGTAAGTCCAGGAGCATTTCACTCATCAAGGGGAAGCTGTCGGAGCATCGGTTCTATGTGGGCGAGGAGCCTATACCAACAGTATCAAAGAAACCAGTCAAGAGTCTTGGACACTGGTATTGTTCCACCCTCAATAACACAGAGCAAGTGGACCAGCTTAGGCAGGACACCAGAACTGGCCTTGAGACCATGCTCCATGGCAGGCTGAAGCTGTGGTGCCTTCAGTTTGGGCTACTGCCTAGGCTGACATGGCCCCTTACCAAATATGAAGTCCCAATCTCCAAAGAAGAAAAACTGGAGAGGTCGGTGAGCTCTTACATCAGAAAGTGGCTGAGACTCCCCAGATGCTTCAGTAACATCGGGCTGTATGGAAAAGGCATTTTGGATCTTACTGTTTCCGGCCTTGCAGAGGAGTTTAAATGCTCCAAAGTAAAGTTGGAAATGACACTAACAGAGTCTCGTGACCCATGCGATTCCCAAACAGCACCTACTTTGGTGACTGGAAGGAAGTGGACCACAACTGTGGCTGCTCAGCAAGCTAAGTCAGACCTCAGGCACAGAGACTTTGTTGGTCTTGTGCAACAGGGAAGAGGAGGCCTTAGCCTTGGAGAGAGCAGACCACGATGGCATAGGGTAACTCCAGCTCAGCGTCAACGGCTGGTCATCGAGGAGGTGCGTCAGCACAAGCAGGCAGCAAGGTTTGCAAAGGCTGTCTCACAAGTCAGGCAAGGACAGTGATTGACTTGGGAGGAAGTTGAGAAGAGAGAGTTTTCTTGGAGGGAGGATATAAATAAATATATAGAGTGGCCAGAGATTAAAACACTTTCAGAAACAGAGACATATAAACAAGTTAGAGGTTACTTAAAATCAAGAAAGACTCTCTGATAAAAGTATGTTTGAAGATGTGATTTATTAATTGTTATAGTCAGTCAGCAGACCTGATCTCCTTGGGTAGATCATTACAGAGTGTTGGGGCGTGGGCTGAAAAGTCTATGGACCTATGAACATTATAGGCGTAAATAGGAAAACTTTCCTCACATAAGCACCCAGTTTCATCATGTTATCAGTTGTTAAATGTATGTCTCTGGATCAGAAATAGACATTTATGTGTTTCCTATACTGTGTTGGTGATAATGTCAAGGTGACAGCAGTCACTGGGAAAGTGAAAATATTTGCAGATGAAGCATGCTGGTTGTTTACGTTGAAATATATTCCAAGAGGGATAATATTTCTTTTGACTTCTAAGCAGTTTTACAAAAGATAATGTGTTGAGCAATAATTCAACTTAGTTTTTTTTTTTAAATCTTTTTGCTAGGTTTAATTTCAGTCATATCATGCCACTTTGTCGATAGGAAGTTACTTCCCGGACGGACAAAGGCTGTTAAAAAAGAAAAAGGTTTATGAAAATAAAAGCCAAATCCCACACCCACAAACACACAAGTGCAAACAAAAGCTGAACAACACATGGACACACTTCCATTTCTGTCAGCAAAACATTTGTTTAGGAAAGACAAAATGGGACTTAGTGTGTACTTTACATTGGCAATCAAATTAGAATTCAAATAATGGCCACTCACTGGAGGCCATATTTGTCCTGTAACAAATTACACTCCTCCTTCATCACCTGGTGGCTCCCCAGCCTGACCACACCCGGGAAATCTGTGGCCACCATTTGCATGGACAAAGAGAGCCGGGGGCAAGGTCTGACTAAAGGCCATCTGACTAAAATAACTTGTTTATACAAATGATATAAGTCATTTTTGGCTTTGGGAGGAGTCTTTCCCTCATATTATTCCTCACAGCAACCTTTTTATGGTGGCTGATTAAATAGGTAGCCCTGGTGAGTGTTGAATGCTTTATTATAGTCCACAGATATTATACCAAAGCAGACTCAATGCTGTGGATTCTGTGCAAGGGTAAAAAATGTTGGTTCTCAGTGGAAATGTGTGCCAGCAGCAAACGTATTTACACTCCTTCCTAATCAACCAAGATCATCTCTGCTGCCGCGAGGAGAATGTTGCCACAACAGAGTTGTTGCTGTTGTCACGCCACCTTGTCCATTGTCCACTGGCCTGTGCTCCATACCAATATACTCTCTTTAGCTCTCTTTAACAGTTTGGCAACATCCATGTGCAACTTTACTCTATCGGACCATTTTAGTGCAAGCACATTGAAAAATAAAGATTCTCTATTCAGATTCGTTCAGGCATCATCATGATCAAATTTAAATCCATGCTTTAAAACTCATTACACAGTGCATAATGTAGCAGATGGACAATAGCTGAACGATACTGCATAACCCATCCTAATTTTTAATCACCTGACTGAAGAAATGGTGCAGAACTGGAAGGAAATATGGACAGCTGAAGTCAGCAACTGGCAGAGCATCTTTAACAGCCAACCCAACATCTGATGAGGTATAGGATTAAGACTTATGGCTTCAAATCCTTTAAAGCTACTGCCGATGATAATTATTTTAGCAGATAAATTCATAGTGTAGGCCTCACAGATCAATAAATTGAAGATCATTTGTTCTGAAAAAAGTTGTAAAAGGTTGAAATTGCCACTCAAAAGTTTGTTTTGAGCTCCACTGTAAAAACTTTCTTATTTAGATTGTCGGAAAAGTGCCACGCATTGCATTGTGGGATGTGGACTCCCATAGACGGGTGCATAGAGGTGTTTTTACTTCATTCTTACTGTGATTTCTTGTGTTGGCCCCCAAAAACTCTGCCAAAGTGACTTTTCAACAATTCTGGTGTTATCATGGGCCTGGGACCCTATTTTGGCGCTGCTTTTTTATTATTGGGCCTGATTTCTCAAACTAGCACTGTAGGCTTGTCCCTACAGATCAGGTGTGGTGTCGAGATTTTGCAGTGCAGTTCAGTTGGAGGACAGCACGGTGCATCATGTGCTATGATAATTGATTAGAAAACTGAGTTTGCTCCATGGAAGAAAGTGTTTTACATCACATACATAGTTTGGTGCAGATTGCAGACACAATGCTTGTGTTGACCTGCATTAACTTCTATCTGCATTTTACTATACAGCGGGCTCATAATAGTGCATGGTGCAGTGTGTGTGGCTCAGCTGTCTCAGCAAAACTTCTCCTCTCAGCTGATGCTCACAGATCCAAATCTTCAGCATGCTGTGCGTAAGAGCTCTCAGTGCAACCTGGCTGCAGACGTAAATGAGAGGAGACGGTAAAATAAGTGGATTATTGTTTGAGAGTCAACATTCCGCAGGCAGCGGTGCCAGGGTTTCACGGCCAAGCCACACCAAGTCAGACAGACGCCCACAGACCCGCACGCGCTCACACCGACACCCCACGCTGCATTCACTGCAACACACAGAGATGCTCTGGGTGCGCCTTACAGGCTGCACTGTGCACTCAAAATAAGGGCTTGGAAGGTGTAGCTGTCCTTGTCTGGCAAAGAAACACAATAAATCACAGTTTGAATGAAAGAAAAAACAGATCTATGCATCCGTTTACTTTTTCCAAGCAAATCATTTTTGACCTATTGAAAAGCAATTAACCTTCTTTGTGTCTGATCACATCAAGTACACACAAGTTCACAGATCACTTTTATTGTATTGCAGTTAAATATACAGTAGTAGCTTATAGGGATGTCACAATCTCATATCAATATCGGATATCGGTCAGATATCAGCCTGAAAACGAATATTGGATTCAAATTCATTTTTTATTAATTTAGTTCAATTGTAGAATACTGTAGATATTATGTTGAAGGTTAAAATGTATGTAACCAATTGGTTAATAATAAATGGTTCAGTTTTTCCTCATACCTATGTAATATCGGTATCATATCGGAAATGAAAAGGTTGTATCGGGACATCCCTACTAGCTTCTATTACCTGGAATTACATTAGTAGCAGGTGCACATCCATATATTTCATGTTTAAGTGAAGAATTTAATAGAATATATAACTGAAAATAGCAGCCAATTATAAAATGTGGCTTAGGCAATATTGCAAACGAAAGGTATATTTAATTGGAGTTTAAAATATGACATCATTTGAGTTTTTGAGAAAGTTTAACAGAGATCTGTTCCAAGCAGGTTAAAGGTGTACATAATACATTGTGTTCTTGTTCAATTTTAAACTTAAATGCTACAAAATACCACATTTAACACAAAAACAGCTCATTGAATTAGTCAAACTTGACTTTTTTAAGTGAAATTATTTTTTCATCTAATTTAACACATCAACCAAATCAAATATTAAACATGAAAAGGCTTGTGAGTGAAAATCAGTGTTTGTGGGTTTAAAACAGAAAAGCAAACCAACCAGCAATACTTTTCTTTCACTCATCAATCATCATCCAAGAGGTCAATCTTTAGTTTAGAATAGAGCTTCTGTTCAATGCAGGCAGCTGCTAAACTTACATATTCCACATATATTCACCAGTGGACAGACTGGTGCATACTTGCACTAGAACAGCTGAAATAAAACAGCTAAACACTGCTATTTGAACAATGCTCTGCATATGAGCTCCTGAGAAATCACACAAATCATAGTTTCCTCCCAATGTTGCCACTGAGCATGTTTACTGAGGTTTGTGGTCTGAAAATACATGTTGGTGATGTTTTAACAGTCGTGAAGAACTTGGTATTCGCATTTTGGGTTTTTTTTAGTCTGTCCTGCTGTTTACAATATTTCTTATAATCAGTAATCGGGTCACTTTACAGAGTGCAAGACGTTTGTTAAAAGTGCTTCTTCTTTTTTTAAGGGGTTTTGGGCATTCACAACCAAAAAATTATTGTATCATGGTTGTAGGTTTTAATTATTGAGACGTCAACCTTATTCCTGGAGCCACTACTTCCCTATATACAGTACAAAATCATGCTTTATAAATTGATAGGCGAATAATAAATACAGAGGTTCTTTAAAGTGAAAAACATGTCATTACTTTGTCTAGTGCTGCACTCACATTACACCGACATCTGCATCCAGCCTTTCCCAACAAGAGCCTCAGGTACTAATTATACACTTATTATAAACTAATTAGCTGAATATATAAATGCTGTTACAAAATGAAATGATATAATGATAAATGTGTCATTATAAATAAGAACAATGGCACGCTAAATTATCATTGGAAGATTGCTTTGCTTCCTCTGCATCACGTGCCAAAAATCACATCTACCCCATTGATCCTAGAAATACTTTATATATGTTGTAATATATATGATTATTTTTTGTGTTTTAAATGTTTTCCATCAGTCTTCAAGTAAAATAGGACAGCAGAAGTGAATAATGAATCTTTCCAGTGGTCTTTGCATGGGCCTATTGCATTTCTATCATTTTTTTAATAAAGATAATTATTTGAAAACATGGTTTTGTGCTGCACACAGAATCAGAAAACTAGCTGATTCTGCACTTTATTTATTTTCAGGCCATGAAAAGGTTTAAACTGTAAAAAGGCCTAATATTATATGACAAAAATTGTTCTTTCCAAACAGTTTTCAACAGAAGTGGAAATGGTTCCCCCACTCTGATACATAGTGAATGCAAAAGCAAGTCAAAAGCATTCTTTGCTTTAGTTGACCATGGGTTGTGACTAAACTTAAAGGTCACATGTCATGCTATTTTTCACCCATCTCCATTTGTTCTAAGAACCCAAAAACATAGTATTTGAGGTTTATTTTCCTAAACTCACCTGTTTTCCAGAGTTTTAGCCTCTGAAAAGTCACTTTCTGAGCAACTCTACACAAACAGACTGATTTGTGTCCTACTTATGCATATTCATGAGTGGGCGTGTCTATAGACGGGACACTGACTTCCTCCTCCCAGCACAGTGACGTAGGTCCAGAGGACGGCCCACTGTCCTCCCACCCACTCCGTAGTTGAGCTCATGCTGCTTTATAAACACGAGACAGAGCGTGGGGGCGGGGCGTTCACTGGTACATACATAGACTGTAGAAAATACATACAGTACATAGCACTGCGCGAAGGACGCTGAAATGCTCACCTTTGTGGGTGTGTCTGATTACATATCAATCACGGCAGAGAGCTTCCTGGAGGCGTGGCTTCTCCAGCTCAGTGCCACGTCAAATTTGTCATCAAAGTGGGAACGCGTCATTAAATTGGAGCGAGGTGTTTGGACTCACCCTGCAGTAAGAAATGAGCAAATCACCCTCTAACTAACGATTGAGGGAATCAATGAAAAAAACACTTTAAACATGTTCATGAGGCCCATTTAGCACTTTTATCATGTTAAAGCACAGAAAAGTTGATTTAGCGTAACATGGGCCCTTTAAATGCCTGTACAAAATGTCATACTGGGACAGTGAGCTGGTGTGTTGTAGATGATCTCATTCTCTGGCTGCCCTGAGGAGCCTGTCAGTACCAGATCACCACCAAGAGATCGAATACAGAGTAAGAGCTATAGAGGCATCAAGGCCCCTGTAATAATTATTGCTCAGTTCTAAAGTGGATCTCTAACTGAATTCCTAAAGTTCCAGTCTGGTTTAGAAGTCATCCTGCTACACATTCAAACCCAATGACGTGCCGTTGTGCAGAAAGCTTGACATTTTTTCTGTAACTTTATATAATAATTAACTCAAAGCCCCACTGGAAACTTTAAACCACTTCTTTGAATTTCTTTATTTGTCTGCAGAATCTTTGGCTTCTACAAGGGAATCCTTCCTCCGATCCTGGCAGAGACACCGAAGAGAGCCGTCAAGGTGCAGTTTAACATTTACAACGGAGTTCAAATGAAGCTGAAAACCTTCCTGTGATAGGATCGCTTTGTTATATATTTATATAGTAATACCTGAGCATGTGTTTATTTAAATGTGTTAACCTTGATAATTTATTTCGGCTCCATATATCAATGAATCAAACATCATTAACTCCAAAAAGAAAGGGAAAATGTACGTTATTAGCGCTTGAAAGTTTGTTTTTATCTCCACCATAAACACTGCTTTTGTTGACATTTTCACGCATTGCATTGTGGGATGTGGAGTCCCATAAACAGACGCATTACTGTGAATTCTTGTTTCTTCGCTATAGAAAAGGAGAACAGTATTTTTTGGCATTTTTTTGTTCTTGTTCGTTCCCAGAATTCCCCGTTATGCCTTGTATTATTTAATTCTATTGTATTTTTTCTTCCTTTATTTTCTTCCTTTATTTAATTATTGTTTGATCCTCTTATATATTTATGCCTTGTATTATTTAATTATATAATATTTTTCCTGTTATAGTATATTTCCTGTTTTCTTTTTTTTTTGGGCGGGGGGGGGGGTTCGAAGCTGCTGCAACATTTAAATTTCTTCCATTGGGGGATCAATAAAGTTTTATCTTATCTTATATCATAATGAAATAAAAAAAAAAGAAATACTTCTATACGCCCGTTTTTACAACTGTTGCAAAATGTCAAGAAATGGTGGAGTAAAAAACTAACTTTCTAGCCACAATTTGAACCTTTTACATCTTTTTTTGATCAAATGATCTTTATTTTATGGATCAATGAGGCACACTCTATGGTTTTGTCTCATAAAAACAAATAAGAGTCCAGATGCCATTTCTTGAGCTTTGTGTAAAGGTTCCCTGTGTCTGATAAAAAATATAAAAATATTACTAGAACCATGAAGGCGGGACACAGACACTGTCTTTAATGGATTCTTGGGTGGAAATGCTGAAAAAAAAAAAAAAGATGTTATTATTCACACTGCAAACTATTCCAGCTGATAAAAACAAACGTTTGCAGCAGATTAAACCTTCTGGCTTTAACTTGCAGTGCACTAATACACGAGTTAGTGAATCTGTTTCCATTTCAAACTGTGTGTTAGACGTTTCTTTCTGAGATGGAGCTCTAAAGTGAAATTACTGCATAGTTTTATGCGCCAGTTAAGTCAAAATGATGTCCATGTGATTTTCTCTTTTCCTCCTGAGCACCGTTAAGGCAGCTGTATTTACTAGTTAGCCTGTTTATGTTTCAGTTGGTGTGTTTGTGTGTAAAAATGCCCCTTTATGAAGGCACCGAGCCCCTCTGACAGCTCATTTATCCTCATCTCACCTCTGCAGTTTTTCACCTTCGAGCAGTACAAGAAGCTGCTGAGTTTGACCCCTTTGTCTCCTGGTATGGTGAGTTTGGAAACACACAAACACCTGAATGCACTCTCATTTGAAACAATCAGCATAGTGGATCATGCTTGTTCATACAAAGGAGCCCAAAGAATGTTAGAATGTTGCAGTCGACAGGTTGGTTCAGCAGTTTTAGACTTTGAAAACAAACACAAGACAAAGATACATTTACAGCCTAAATTTCAAATTCATTCGTCAAAAATAATTTCTCGATAGCAGTTTAAATGATTCTTTTTCAATTCGTGACATGACACGTCCATAGATTAACATGTACAATTAGGCTTAATGTTTTACCTACGGCCAGTAAGTGATAATAATAAAGGTGGGACAATATATTGTGTGACATGATATTAGAACGTCACGTTGGGAAATAAGTCCACACGATCAACTACACACCAGATCGTTATGGTTTCTTTTCATGTTTTAATTCCTATTGTGTTGAAAAGATATAAAATGAAAGGGAAAGCATAAATAGAAAATAAAAGCATAAAATGAAAGGAAACGCATAAAAATTAAAGCATAAAAAGAAAAGAAAAGTATTAATTGAAAGTAAAGGCATCAAAATATATGCATAAAAAGAAAATAAAAGCATAAAATTAAAGGAAACGCATAAAAATAAAAGCATAAAAAAAAAGTATTAATTGAAAGTAAAGGCATCAAAATATATGCATAAAAAGAAAATAAAAGCATAAAATGAAAGGAAACGCATAAAAAGAAAAGCATAAAAAGAAAAGCATAAAAAGAAAAGAAAAGTATTAATTGAAAGTAAAGGCATCAAAATATATGCATAAAAAGAAAATAAAAGCATAAAATGAAAGGAAATGCATAAAAAGAAAAGCATAAAAAGAAAAGTATTCATTGAAAGTAAAGGCATCAAAATATATGCATAAAAAGAAAATAAAAGTATTAATTGAAAGTAAAGGCATCAAAATATATGCATAAAAAGAAAATAAAAGCATGAAATGAAAGGAAACACATAAAAATATAAGCATAAAAAGAAAATACAAGCATTAATTGAAAGTAAAGGCATCAAAATGAAAGCATAAAATTAAAGGGAATGCATAAAAATAAGAGCATAAAAAGGAAAGCATAAAAAGAAAATAAAAGTATTAATTGAAAGTAAAGGCATCAAAATATATGCATAAAAAGAAAATAAAAGCATAAAATTAAAGGAAACGCATCTAAATAAAAGCAGAAAATGAGAGTAAAAGCATTATTTTTTTTCCTTTCCAAAAACATCATATCCTATCATTATCACATCGTCCCACCTCTAGTAACAAATTAATAATCATGCATTGATGGCACAATAATATCATTCATTATTTTGATCCTCTCTGCTCTACCAACCCAAAAAATAAAGAAAAGGTATAATGCTGTAATACGGTGTCGCTGACGTTATTGCTTGTTAAGACAAAGCATCTTTAACTGGAATCATGTTGTGTAAGGTTGTCCAATTATTAATTATTATTCCATCGTGGTAAAACCATACCATTTTTAGCTACCTCGGCAAAATACACTACGATTAAACCTTCATTGTTTTTTAAAATCAAGTATCGTCCTTTTGAGTAAAGCTAATGTTTTCTACAACTCTATTTTGCATTTTATACGACAATAAAACAGCATGTGGCATCACAATAACAAAGCCGTATAAATCTTTTTGCTTTAGCCACATTCACTCTTTACATTAAACCACACTGGGCTGTTTTCCTCTTTTGTCCCAGGCCATCTGAGAGATCCAAGTCACAAAACCACAACACAAGAATATATTTCATTAAACATTGGTTAACATCGTTAGCTTATCAGACTGCATGTCTATATTAACAATTTACCGTTTCTCATCAAAAGTGTGTTTAATTTGAAAGATAAATCATCGTAACGCAGATACGGGTTAACGGAGAAGAATTTGCGTGTTCATCCTAAATGGGCTTGGGTGGTAAAATTTGGTGAACTGGTACTACTTGAAAGACTTTTTCCTAAATAAGTGTTCTTACTAAAAGAACTACATTCAAAATGAGTTTACCAGACACATTGTTTATAGGTTTTATTGGATGGGTGAGTATAATTTCATAGCATCCATTTGTCATCCATTGAATATAATGACCAGAACATAGCTCTATGTCCATGAATGAACATTTTCTATCTCGATGTTTTTCTGTAGCAGAGCTCCAATGAAACAAAGGCCAACTTCAGCGCTAGTAAAGGACTTTTACAACTTCTGTGAGTTTTGCAGCCACCACAAACTCATGGGAAGAGGAGGCCAACATAGAAATGTTTAACTGGTTACAACTGGAACCCTCACCACTACACTCCACTAAATCTCACACGCTTGTTTTCATTCAGGGTAAACGTCTGCACAGAAGAGAACCAAGGACACCATTTGGAACCAAAATAATACCATTTTTTTTTTTTGGTTGCATTTGTGTTTCAGAGTTTGAGAGAAGAACCAAAACTACGCCTGTTGCTGTGTTTAACTACGCTGTGGTGTGTTTTACAGCCAGTTCTCTTGAGACCGGTTATATTGCATCATGAATACACTGTACACGTGGCTCAATCTTCCCTGAGTAATTGGTTTTCCATTATTTAAAGTCGGAGTTTTAAGGTGGACAGATTCACTTTACCAGGGTGCGGTTACCACACACAGCCCTTTTCAGGTGGCAGTCAAGTGTCAGCCATGATGGATGCATTACCTGTAACTGGGTGTCGGAGCCGCCTAGGCAGCAGATGAATATCCTGGGTTTGTTTTTACAGCCATTGGTGGAGAACTGTTTACCTGTCTCCATTCATCATCCTCTCCTCCCCCTCTCACCTCGCCTTATTCTCACTATCTACTTCCTGCTTTTCCTCTTCCTCAAGTGCCTCCGACCCCATTTCCCCTAAAAGCCCTTACATATCAAGTGCAGTAATCACATCACATCATTAGCAGCGAAGAATTACAGATGGGCTCTGAATTGCTCTCACCATTCTATTCAGCAATGTGCAGCTGAATGCCTTCACTCTGATTAATGAGGACACACAGTAATAATACCAAAAAAAAAAAAAAAAAGGAATTAAAACGTGACTAGCTGGCTGTGTAAACATTGCGAGGCATGTCTGAGAGGATGGGTCCCGGGGCTCTGACAGCAGGATAAAGACTGTCGAAGAGTAATGAGCTATAGACACGTTCTTGACATGTTCTATTACGAGTCTATGCGAGCATGCACACACATACACACCTAAAGGAGAAGTGAAACACTCCCAGTGCCCTTGATTAAGTCCACTGGGTTCTTTGTTATACATTATGTGCATTATGATAAGTATATATTTCCTTTAAATGAAAATAATCTTAATTTACCTTTGCATTTATGGCATATAAATATATGGATACTGTTGTTGTCCAGCAGCATTCCACCTAGGGCTGAGCGATATATCGAGATTCAAGATGTATCAAGTTTTCTATTTTGTAATATAATAATGCATTTGATTTGATATTGCACTTTTTCTTAGACACTCAAAGCACTTTACATTGATGTGCATTATTATTTCATTCCACACACGATGGTGGGAAGCTACTATTGTAGCCACAGCTGCACTGAGGCAGACTGACAGAAATGAGGCTGCCATAGTGCACCATTGGTCCCTCTCACCACCACCAACACTCACTCACGCACCACATTCATTCTAGGCAATGTGGGTAAAGTGCTTTGCCCAAGGACACAACGACAATAAATTGGCTAGAGTGGAATTCAAACCCCCAACCCTTCGGGTTATTGGATGACCTACTCTACCACTGAGCCACGTTCGCTTTTATCAATGTATACTGTATATACAGTATTATTTTGTTGCTTATTTTGTATCAAAATACTTGTTTTAGGAGTCGCTGCTCTCACTACTTCTCAGAACAGCTTCTCCTAATCCAGACCCTCCCCTAAACAAGCCACACTACAGAACTCACTCACACGTGCTGTCCCTTATAGCAGACTAAAGTGTCACATATTTGCAGCTGTTTGTTCACAAATGTGCCTGTGTGGCATTTTTCATCAGCAAATTTCACCCAGAATGGTTTTTCAGGCGAGAGTTTATTGAGTAAAAAATCTGAAGGTTTATATCGTTTATATCGTATATCGCCATTTTGAGAAAAAATATCTAGATATGAGTTTTGCTCCATATCGCCCAGCCCTAGTTCCACCACTTTGTTACTTTGTGCGGTTCTTCGTTGCCCCCTTTTTGCGGTGCTGACCCCCTAACAGCAGTGACACCAAGAAGGTACGTTTGACCCAGTGGTCCCTCCCACTCACTCACCAGCTCTCCACGCCCACCTTTGAGCCCATGGAAATAACGCAGCATTCTCCAAATCCTCTGCCTGTTGCTCATTCATGAAAACCTTGGAGCCTTTAATCTTTCTTTCCTCTTTAAGCATCTTGATCTTACGTTTTGTGTTAAAAAAAAAAAACCCTGAAATACAGTCACGGGGTCAGTTAGATGTTCTCCATCTCAAAAGCCCCTTGACCTCCAGCTGTAACATTCTCCATAGCCACGCTCTGGGAAAGGACCAGGGCTTTCTATGGAGGCCAGTGATGATAACATCATTATTTGATCTCACTCAGCTCTCCAGGTCCACTATCTTCTACTTCTCCTCTGCTTTCTTGGTCTGTAGCTTCACCAACTCAACATACATGATGAAGTTGTTTTTTTTTTCTGGCTGTTAGCGATCACCTGCTAGCCTAGCTTAGCAGCTGGTTTGTTTGTCTCAAAGATTAGGTCATGCTTCTGGCCATGTTCTTGGGGTTGTTTAAAGACACTGAAACGTATATTTCTGAGCAAGGAGCGATGTCCGCCAGCCGTTGACGTCCCACACAAAATGGCGAATCACATGCTCAAAAGTTGTGGCTTTCAAAAGGCTCGCATTGCTATAAATAACACAAAAAACACACAAAAGTACCAATGAAACAGTAATGCTTCACTACCAATTAATCAAAATATATCCAAATGTCAAAGTGTTACACTTCCCCTTTAATGCAGACATTTCTGGCATGGTGCATGGTTGAAACATACTATTTAGATCCCATGATATATAAATAGATACTTTAGTAAATGGAAAAAGGCATTTTCTTTACACGTTTCCATTCCTTACATGGGACATTGGATGCTTCAATACCTGATTCACCCTCCTTTGCCTTCCTCTTGTTCTTATCTACCATCTAACTGTGTTTTAAATGAAAGCAAACAGGTCTCGCTTTGTTTCCTCAAATATTTGCCATCCAGTGACTGCCATGAAACAAGTTTCTATTTCAGGCGAGACAAAGAAAATCCCGAAGGCAACGGTTTCACAGGTCATTGAGGCCCCAACGTCTGCTTGAGTTTGTCTGTTTTACAGTTTCTTCAAACCAAATATGATTATCCCTCAGTCCCAAATATGTCTACAATCTATTCAGGCTCTGTCTGTCGCGGGTCTTGGCTCAGGCTTAACTGAGGCTGTGGTCGTCAATCCATTTGAAGTGGTCAAAGTCAGTCTCCAGGCCAACAGGGATTCCTTTAAAGAGGTAGAGTGAAATGAAATACCTTTAAAGGAACGGTAAAGTGCACTTCTTCATGAGAAGCCTCTCTGACACGTCCGTTTCATGCCAAAACAGCAACCCTCGTCTTTTGCCCAAGCGAGACGCATAATCAAGTCGGATGGCTTTGGACTGAAGGGCCTGAATAAAGGACTAACATCAACACTTGGACGCCATGGAGTTTTCAACATGATCTACTTTGGTTTCTACTTCAACGTGAAGGATTCTTTCCCCTCCAGCCCGGTAATATGCCAACTGAAATCTTCCTCTACATTCTGACCTGTTTGTTTTGAGTTTTTTTTCCTAAATCAGGTGACTAAAACGCCACACTAGCTTTCCACTGGTGACTACACGTGGATTTTGACAACCTGAGGCTGTGTGATAGACATGTATATAATTATTTAGCCATTGGGGAAGTAGGAAACAATAATCAGCGAGGAGCTTTTAAGATCAGTCCCAGCTAATACTTCGCATGTTTGCTCTTCATAACATCCTCATGGTTTCAGATTACACATCCGGCAGGTCCTGATGGCCTAAACAAAAGTTAATTTTGTTTAATGGAAACGTTACCATACGCTGGTTCCACGTGTACATACTAGAGCATTAGATTAACTCCGATGAACTAATTGGAAGCAGACAACAGTGTTATTCCCAAGAGGCGGTTACAGTGAGAGACAAGGTTTGGCTATATTTTAGCATTTGTTGAGTCAGAGATGATATACGGACATCCTTCATATGTGACTATTCTGTTGGGTTTTTCTGTTTACTGTCTTCATTAGAATAGGATATGATCATGTGATTCAGTATCTAGACGGGTATCATCAGCATATAGTGTAGATGGAGCATTTAGTGGCATTTCTTCACTGCACTTTGTCAGCAATGTGAGAGACGACCTTGCAACCCAAACGTGTCTGTAGTCAAATTCTGACCACCGAGGTTGTGCTTGCCTCGAGATGACATTTGAATATCCCAGCTGAGGCAGATAGCACACTGCCATCATTCACCAGCGAATGTGTAAGGAGATGTTTGCTTTAGGCTGTTAGGAAGTGGGTCGATGGGTGTACTTAGGCTGCGGCTATGTTACACACTTCCTCACATCCCGCTTGAAAAAAAAAAAAAAAAACCTGAAAAAGTGGGATTAGCTGTTGATTTACCACGGCTCTCAGGGTGTCCAGTCGCTTGAGAAAGGCCCGGACCAGTGAGGCTTCTGTCATTTGTAAAGATATCCTGGCCAATTAGCTGTCAGAGCTCTCTGAGTCTGGCCCTCTTTGGTACAGTAATACCCCTGTGCCGAGTCACAGCCCAATTACCCAAATTGTCCCCATATGCCTCCCCAGTCTGTCTGCATGAACCCTGTTTATAAATCCTCTGTCTTGGCTCCCCCAAAAAACATGTGCTTCTGTTCTGCCAATCAGAATGCTGCACCACAGTCAGGAAGTACTAATTTACCCCCCGCTACCATAAAATGATCAGGGCTTTTATGCTAGCTTTGCAATCATATGCACAAGTCCACTCATGCTCGCGCTCACTTTCACTGCTTCCACTTCCTGTGCTTGTTTTTTTTGGTTATTGATTATCCAGTTCTTTGGAACCAAATGTAACGCTTTAGTTTCTGGTAGCAGACACATTTGTAAAGTACATCATGTTGACCCATTAGAACAGATTGACAACTTCTTCTAAAGTGGGGGCCACAAAAAATGAATTACTGATTCGAGGGCCATGTTACCAACATTTATGCCAGCATTTAGAATAATGACCAATGAGTGTTATTACAGTAAAGATTGAAGGGCTTTTGTTTTTATTTTGTAATTTCGTGTGTTTTGTTGTTCTTTTTGTGTGTTTTGAGATTCATTTTGTGTATTTTTTGTGGTTCTGTGTGTTTTGGAACAATTTTGTGGATTATTTTTGTTTAGTGTGTTTTTGTTGTTGATTTAGGTAATTTTGGACTGTATTTTTGTTATAGCCTTGTGTGTTTTTGGATTCATTTATTTGTATTTTGTGTATTTTTCTACATATTTCAGTTGTTTGTGCATATGTAATCATCTTGTCAATTTATGTCTTTTTCCGTATTTTGAGTGTTTTTGGAGTCATTTTCTCTATTTATATTGTTATTTTGTGTGTTTTTGTCTTTTTTTGGACTTTGGTTGTTGTTTAATTTTGTTGTTTGTGTGTTTTTAGAGTCATTTTTTGTGTTTTTGAAGTCATTTTGTAAATTCTTCAATTTTATGTTTTTGTTGTTGTTTTGTGTATTTTTGGAGGCATTTAAGTTTTTTTGTTTTAGATTTTTTCAGTTATTTTTTCAAACATTTGTATTCATCATTTGTGTTTTTAGAATAAACGTATGTCCTTCTGCTGTTTCGTAATTTTTTTTCTGTGATTTCCTGTGTTTTTGGAGTCATTTTGTGTGCTTACTTTGGGGGCTACCAGTTTACCATTGCCAGTTGCAACAGTTTTTTTTTTCTTCTGCTATTCATAACTTTCTTTTCTTTTAAAGGATCCTACACTTGAGTTTCTGAGGAAATTTGCAATCGGTCTAACATCTGGGACCATCTCCTCCTGTGTGAACATTCCCTTTGACGTCGCCAAGAGCCGCATCCAGGGCCCACAGCCAGTGCCGGGAGAGATCAAGTATCGCACCTGCTTCCAGACCATGGCGCTGGTGTACCGCGAGGAGGGGTATGCAATATGCACACAGACGGGAGGGTGGGGAGGAGGGAATGTGTGGGGGGATTCTGGAGGAACCACTTGATGCACTGTCACTAATACATCCAGGAATAATTAAACCACTTTGTGTGTTTTTCTAGCAATTGATAATTGGTTCGCCGCCAAGCTAGCTGTCAGGGATGACGAATGCAGCAACGGCAGCGGGTTTGATTACGAGGGGAGAATTTCCGATTCTATCTATAGAGGAAGTGCATGAGCAGTTTAATGTACAGCTGCAGTTCCCTTAGACTCTGGCATATGTTCCCCTAAAGCAGTGTTTCTCAAATGGGGGTACGCCACGGCACTGCAGGGGTACATGAGAGAGAGAGAGGAAAATAAACAAATGAAAGCATTACAAATATGGGGTTTGATAATGTTTATGTTTAGTTAAAAATGACAATCATACTAATAATTACCAGCAACTCACAAAATGACAACAAAAACACACAGAATAAAAGAAAAATATACTGAATAATAAAAAGAACAAACACTAACAGAGAAAAATACTTACTATTTGAAGCAAAACACAAAACGTGACCAAAAACACACACTGAGAGAGAATAACTCAAACAATACAACAACACACAAAAGCGACAACAATAACACACCAAATAAGATTAAAAAAAAAGCATATATTGAATAAGAAGAAGAACAGACAAAAACAAAATACACAAAATTACACCAAAATAATGCACAGAATGATGATAGAAATAGTCTTAGGGCTGCACAATTAATCCAATTTTAATCGTTATCGCGATTTTGGTTACCACGATTAAATTAAGCTGATAGACGGCAATATTTACATTTAATAGTGCATTTATTCAGTTAACCTTTGGTACATTTTAATTTCTTGGGTTAATTTTTTGTAATTATAATTCAATTGTAAAGCTTAATAATGCACTGTAAACTAAACACATATTGTTTGTTTAAAAGTAGTGTAATAAAAACAGATTTTTTTCTCCCTAATATGACAAATAATTGTGATTACTGTGAAGATTGATCAAAATAATCATGACTATCATTTTAGCCATATCTGTTTCATATTTGTATTATTATCTATCTTACGTTGCTTTTTACTACTGTAATGTGTTTGTATCTAATCCTTATTTTTAACAGTCTTTTACTTAATTATTCACTTATTTAACATTTATTCTTTTATTTGTGATACTTTCTTGAGCGGCTGTAACAAAAGCAAGTTCCCCCCTGGTTCTGATAATCGTGCAGCCCTATTAGAACAGGAAGTGAAAATACAAGGGTCAGTCTTGGTCCCACATCAGGTGGGAGATGACTGTCAAATGTAAATGAAAGAAACATTGGAAATAAATCTCTTCAGGAGGCACTAAATACTGTTTTATTCCACTTATTTACAAAATAAGGTTCTTTAAAACAGTGATTCTCAACTGGTGGGTCGGGACCTAAAAGTGGGTCACGGACCAGCACTGGGTGGGTCGCGGACAGCTGGTCAAAAATAAATAAGTACTGACAGTAATGTCTGTCATGTTGGACTTGAAAGAAACTTTATATATATATATATATATATATTTATGTTTTAAAAAAGATTATGTATGTGTGTTTTCAAGAGCTATTTTTGAAAAACTAAACCTGGTCTGAAGCATTTAAAAAAAAAAAAAAAAAAAAGGTGTTGCAAAATGTGGGTCCCAGGGTGAAACCAGTTGAGAACCCCTGCTTTAAAATGTGTTATGACTCATTCCTTCCATCATTTTGCTCTATAGTTGTTTTTTCATAGTATTCTGTTGGATAACGGGGGAACTTGGGGTTCAGAAATAAGAGAAAAGGGGTGCTTGTTTGAGAACCACTGCTTTAAAGTGTGATACATTTAGTCTATGGTGCAATAGCGGTAAATATATATATGTATATACCCGACTGTTGGAATGACAGCTGTAAATGGAGGCTTCAAGAAAAGATGAATGTTATGTTAGTGATTGCCGCGGGCGTTCCACTACCCTACCCCCCCATGAGACAAGGCCCAGCGACATGTTTGTAGTTAGTGGTTGCAGTAAGAATAGCAGTGGAACATTGTTGTCGCAGGGTGCCACATCCAGTCCCCTGCCCTAACACAACACAGTCCCAGCTAATTAGTGGTCCCTATGGGAGACGTCGTTAAGCAGAGCCTAACGAGCCGCGCGGCGCTCCACGGGTCAATCTAATCAGACACAGGGCCAAGGAGGAAGTGGGTCGAGCCTTATTAACGCCATCAGTAGCGGGGGCAGGGAGCGGGACAGGGAGCACGAGGCACAGGCCGCCAGCCACTGATCAGCTTGAATGCATTAAGCAGCAGGTACTCGGACACTTTAGACCTGAAAGGGGTGATAGACAGACTGACTGACAGACAGACAGACAGACAGACAGGCAGACGCATGCATGAAAAGGAGCCCAGTAAGGGAAAAACATGGCAAATAAATGAAGAGAATTCATAGTTTTCAGGGTTAGAATACATCATTATGGAAATTGTCCATTTTAGAACAAAAGCCGTTGTGACAATAACAGACGGCTGTAGTTGTCACACAGTCTGGGTTGATTAAAAGGTTTTAATAAAGTGTTTGTGGTTTTCCTCTAATTTTAGCTTCAGTCATAATGTTTTTTATAGAGGCTGATTCATCTTTCAGATTTATTACTTTTTGTTATTAAAAAAAATATCTGAATATCCTCACAAACAAACAAAATCTATAAATATTAGAAAAGCGACATGAGGTTTTTTTTTTTGCCAGAATATTTGAACCTGTTTGTCTATACATGTATGTGTTTATATACATATATGTAGATTAAAAAAGAAAAGAAAGTTAACAGTTGTATAGGATGTCTGCACTTTAAATGTGTATTTGATGTGAATATACATATAAGCATTTTGTTTCGTCAGCTGTACATTGTCGATGCTTTTCAAAAAAATTATTAAAAAAAGAAGAAAAAAAAAAGAAATGTACAGTGTTTTAATTTCCCAATAATACTCGTCTGATTTCAGGTTCATTTTGTAATGTGAATATTTCACTTGTCATCCACATTTTTCAGATATCTGGCTCTGTACAAAGGACTGGTTCCTAAGATAATGAGGCTTGGACCAGGTAAGAACAACACTTCCTTATGCAGACACTGACTTTATGGTGTATTTTTAACACATTTTTAAGTCTTTTTCAAAAAGTCTAATTCTCAGTATTGGATGGAAGTCAGTGTGTAACAGTGTCTCAAATAAAGTATATTTTTCAGGCATATTAATCTGCAGTTCTTTTAGTGCAGTGTTTCTCAAATGGGGGTGCGTGTACCCCTAGGGGTACGCAATGGCACTACTACAGGGGGAACTTGAGAGAGAGTAAAATTAATAAATAAAGTGTCAGTCTTGGTCCCATAAAAAACTATAGAAATACCTTTATTCAGGAGCCACAAGATCAGTGTTTTTCAACCTTGGGGTCTGGACCCTATGTGGGGTCACCTGGACTTTAAATTGGTTTGCCTGGAATATCTGACAAAGTCAAATTGATTTTTGAATTTTATTTAATTATTTTTCTTTTTTTTTTAATTAATTAAAACAACACAATCTTAAACAACTGTAATTCTATACTTTCACTTATAAATATAAATCTAGTTCAACTAAAATGCAGTAAAAATATATAAATATCTGGGGTGAAACATGATCAAAACTAATTCTAGAAAAAAAAGAAGATGTCTTTGGGGGTCGCCAGAAATTCTTGATATTAAAATGGGGTCACGATGTTTTTCGATAGTTTTCTAAGGGAGAACCACTGTTTTAGTATATTTGATGACAAAAAATGACTCAATAATAGCATATATGTGTTGGAATTTAAAATGAGAAATAAAACTGCTATAAATGTGTGTCCATTCACTACTCTGAACTCAAATCTAAAAATCTATCTATTAGTGAGTCATTGTTTTTTGGTTGTTGGTGTGTGACTGTGTGTTATGATGTGTTTCAGGTGGAGCAGTGATGTTGTTGGTCTATGAATATGTGTCTGAATGGCTGAAGAATAACTGGTGACCTGCAGGAAAACAGAGCTGGAGACTCACATTGGTGCCTTTTTAATCATCTTTTTATCAGTATTGTTACATAGGGTTTACATCCGTGTAAAATATGGATTTTAAAGATTTTTTTTTTTTTTTTTTTTAAAGCTTTAGTATACGTACAGTAGCTGCTCTCATGCCAAATACAGAACTGAATTTCTTTTTTATGCAAGTCCATTACACAAAACTTGAATAGAGCTGAATAGTGTCAGTTATCAGTCAGTCCTTAAAATGAAGACAGTGTTGCTCCTGTAATTTCAAATCTATCAAATAAGGGATTTATGATTTCTAAAAAGAATGTAGTTTCTAATCTGGAAAAGAGGTTCCCAGACATACTATACTCAGAATATGTCTAGGATTAAGCTTACATTCAAATTTAGTGACGAGCATCACTATTTTTGGCTATTTTAAATTGATTCATTTTTAAAATATGAATCCAAACATGAATAAATACTGTACATCCCAGAGATTGATTCTGTTCTAGCTTTAATATGAAAATGACACTATCAAAGATGCACATTTGGCCTTAAATACTGCACACTGTGAAGCTTTATGTCCGTATGCACACATGCATAACTGATTATGTTCTATGACTCATTAACGTGTGTGTGTGTGTGTGCGTTCTATGATCACACATGTAATGTTCAGTCTTGTACGGTTTCTGCAGCAATAAAACTGATGTTTCTCAGGCTCGTCTCCAGTTGTTTTTCCTTTGTTTCGTTTTTGCATGACGTGTTTTTGTGCTTTAGCTCAACTGGAGTTTTACAACACCGTTGGGTTCCCGTCATTTCTTCTTCAAAACAGGCCCATGTAATAACTGACTGCTTGCACAAATGTTTCCACACTGTGTTTGTCTTCAGTGGATGAGTTCTTGTTTTTTTTTTTTGGTTCTTTCTCCAGCTTGGCTCTGATATAAAGGTATCACCTTGCTCCACTTCACTACTTCATCACCCTCCTCCTCCTCCTTGTCACTCTCCCGTCTGAGCTTTATGTTGTTTGAAACCTGTCAACCGTAGACACGTGTCAGCCAACCAAGTGTCAGTCTTCTCTTTCTCTGCGGCAAAGAGGCAGCGCCTCAACATACTTTCAGCCCGAGTTAAAACAACAAGCTGGAGAGTTTTCAAACATGCCTGCAGGAACTCTTCTCATAATGGTATCTCATCATATCATATCATATCATCATTTTATCTTAAAGTGCTCAATAACCTTATGTTTGTTTCAGCTTTGACAGATCTGTATTCTTGTAGCTATGGCAACAAAACAAAGCCTTCTTTACCTGAAAGTAATGGATTACAAGTACTCGTGTTACAGCTGTAATTGAGTGGGTACTTTATGGGTAATAATTTTACTTGTACTTAAGTACTTTTTCGACACACAACCGTTACTGAGTAAATGATTATTATTTGTGTTAAAGAGATCAACAGTAGGGGTGTACTGGCCAACTGGCATATCGTGCATCGTCCCAGTGGGCCGACGAGCGAGTTGACGCATATATAGTAAAAATGGTTCAAAAGTGGCTAAAACGTTGCATGAAAAGAGTGAAAAGGGACTAAAATCAGCCAAAAGCAGTTAAGAGTAACCGGAAAATGGGCAAATAAAAAGGAATGTAATGGCAAAGGGTAGCTTTGATGAGCAAAATGTGGCAAACAATAGTGAAAAAAGGCAAAAATGTTAAACAAAAGGAGGGAAAATGTAAGGGGAAAAGGAACCAAGTGGTATTTATTGGGCAAAAGTTAGCTTATTTGGATGAAAAGTGGACAAAAATAAAAAGAAAATAAAGGACATTAATTGAATAAAGGTCTTCAAAAGAACTTGCAAAAATTGACAAAAAAGCAAATAGATAAAAAGGGATTAAAAAGTTTCCCCCTTTTAGGGTTTTCTGGAGGAATAATAATCACAAAAATGAATACATAAAGAGCCACGTGTTGAGCATTATTAACTTAATAATGGCTTCTGTGTCCTCTGGGTTCTGGTCTGGGCAGAAAATGACTGAATTTGTGTCCTAGTCCACCCCTGACTAACGCTCATTGTGTGACTACATAAACTGAAATGACCAGACAACAACCGAACGCATCACATCATAGCCGACCAATCAGATTTCAGAGTTCATAAATGTAGCTATACTTAAAGTCTGAGGATTTGTGGAAAATAAATTCAGTTCCAATTGAATATGGGTAATTGAAAGCATAATTGTAATTGAAAAATGTAATTGACCCCAACCATGAAGCTGACCAACGTTTCACAACAAAAACAGAAAATATTACGATTCTCAAAAATTCTATAAAAATTGTCAAATATAGAATTTAACGCAAAACTGGGGAACCATATTACAGTTCTACACATATGTAGTTAAAAAGGTATTAAATATGTTACATTTTATTTTATACAGATGCCTTTGTGGAAAATAAATGAAGTTCCAATTGTGCAAGATTTGGTTTTTCCCTTTTTAAGTTTATACATGAGATGTTATGAATGATTTATGGGTGAAAGTAACAAACAGAGGTGAAAATAATGGATTACTAAGTACTCATGTTACTGTAATTGAGTTACTTTTATGGGTACTTGTACTTTTTTGAGTATATTTCTAAATCAGTAATTTTACTTGTACTTAAGTAGTGAACCGTGACAAGATTTATTACCAAAAATAAACGTGGGGGGTGAAAGTAACTACAGTAACTTTTACTTTAAGTACTATTTCATTGAGCTACTTTTTACTTGTACTTGTACTTGAGTACAATTTAAATCCAGTAACATTATTTATACTTAAGCAGGATATATCAGTACCCGTGCGAGTCATAAATCTTCAACAGGAACATGGACAACATTCTTGGCGTGTATCTTCATTGGGACGTTTCACTCTAACAATCAAGGGCAGGGCACTCTGTCTGTCTGTGCCAATACAAATTTGCACTTAAATAATACTTTACACATACATGTTCAAGACATCCAGCCATGCAATCTGACACTATGTCACAGCACCAGATGGGATTTCTCACCAAACACGATACTAATTTCTTTCTTCTTCTTCTTCTGTGTGCTCAACGTTGTTGTTTCAGCACATTAAGAAAACACTGTCGGTTGTCAGCTGCTTGGAGAAAAAAAAATGGTGGAAAAAAAAAAAAAAAGCCTAATGAGAAGAAAGTGCGCACGTCAAGTGGTGTATTATTCAGCTGGTGTTACTCTCTGCTCAGTGTTACTCTGTCTTGTTCCTGATTGCATGCAGGGAAATAAAGATAACCATATGACACTGAAGTCAGACCCAACGTAATTAATCATAAACACGTGTCCAGTGCTTTAAAACGATGCCATTTCGAGGCCTCGCCTCCATCTAAAGCTAACCAGCGTCACTTATAATTGTAATCGCGTAATAATAATTACAATTATGGCATAATTATAATTTTAAAAAATCTGTTGCTGTCATAATTAAATTGTAATTGAGTTTAGATGATTGGCTTTGTAATTGGAATTGCCATAAAAAAATTATATAAAACTCATCATATACATAATTTATTAAAATGTAATGCAGGTCACATATGTAGTTAACAGTTATTAAAATATGTTTCATATCAAGCTTTCCCACATTTTATCATTTAAAAAAAAAAAATGCAATCGAGGGGTATATTGACACGAGAAAGACTCACACCATAAATATTAAAACCTATATTTTTATGTATTAGAAAGCTTAATAAGGTAAACAATAGGAAATAAATAAATAATAAAGCCTTCCCACATTTTATCATTTAAAAATAATCAAATATAGGGCTATACTGAGACAAAAAAAAGGCTCAGACGCCAACACCATAAATATATTAAAACCTATATTTTCATTGATTATGAAGCCTAACAAAGTAACAAAATAGATAGGAAAGAAATTAGATGATAAATAATTGTTTTTAGTGTGTTTTACAGCTAATTTAGGACCCGTTAGCATTAGAGATGCTAACAGAAAGCTAACACAGGCTCAGTAATTGTGATTCATTGTAGTTGAACTTTAGTAATTGAGAACAAAATTGTTTAACATCACATTAAAAAGGTCGACTATTCCCCACCCCTTCCATTTTCCTACCCTGACTCCCTCTTCCCTGTTCCCTCCCCCATCACTTAGGCGTAACACTGCCCTCTCTTTTTATATTCTCCCTTTAATAAAATGTTTCTTACCCTTCCCTTAGGGAGGGATGGTGATGGTCACAATTATGCCAAAAAATTAATTCATTTATTTGATTGCAATAACAAAACATCGTAAAAAGATTTCACTATATGTAAGTGTTGCCCTTCAACAGCATATGCAGACAAAGTAAAAAAAAAAAAAAAAAGACCATCTGATGATGAAAAAAATAATTGAAATTTGATTGTAATTGAGAAAAAATGCTCATGTCACTGTAATCATAATTAAATATGGGTAATTAAAAGCGTAATTGCAACCGAAAAATGTGATTGACCCCAATCCTGAAGCTGACCAACGTTCCACAACAAAAACAGAAAGTATTAAGACTCTCAGACATGGTGTTTGAAACGCTGGTGTCAATTAGAGACGACCACATTTCATTTCTCTGTGAGTCAGAAGGAGACGGAGTGAAGTTTGTGTCGCTGAGTTAAAAGGAAAAAGCCTTTTGACCTTGTTGTGTGCAGGCTGAGGTTAGTGGAACAAGCCTCTCGTGCCACTGGGAGAGTTATTTTCTGTCTGAGATGAATGGTGGATGGTAGAAATGATAGCTGTGAGGCCTGAGCTGCTACTGCTGCCAGTGTATGATCATCACGCCCCTGTGATGTGGTTCACGTACGGTCAGAGACAGGAAAAAAATGACGATCACCGAGCAACGGTCCGTGACCACTGGATACAGGGATAGAGAGTGATTTCCAAGTCAAATCAGCTCCTGCATTGGGACAGGGACTGTTGACACACAGGCTGTGGAGTTGTTTATGTGGTAACACAGGAAGTAGAAAAAAAAACACAACTCCTAAGCTTTTTCCAAACAGAGAGTGTTGTTGTGTGAAAGGAAAGAGCTGCAGGTGAGAGGCTAAAAGGTGTCCAGGAGTCTGGTTTCCACTGCAGTGCAGGGGCTAGACGAGGCTTGTTCCACTGACACATCATTTATTACCGTGCAGCTTTTCTACTCGAGAAAAAACTCCAGTGAAGTATTTTTACATCATGTAGCAAACATGTCGGGAGTTTTTTTTTTTTCAGACGCCACAGTGTGGTTTTTCCTCCAGTCGACTCTTTGTGGCAATAGGGTCACATGGTGTCTGATGACCTTCAGACAGCAGACCAATGAAAATGTTTGGAGGCCAAATCCGCCCCGCCAGAGCTCTCTATTTGGATTTTGTTTAAAATGAAAATGATTAAGAAAACATATTATCACTGGATGGTTCAGTTGCTAATATTTCTGTTCTTCTAAGTCCACAAATTAAATGATTTCAGCTTCGATTTCTCCACATTTGTCACCAGACTGCAGGCTGAACCAGGGGTGGACTGGCCGTCTGACATGAGCCATCAGATGGTTTATGTGGGGCGGTGCAAGTTTCTTCATTTTCTGAATTCACTCCAATACAAGTCATGAAAATGTAATCACCGGTGGCAAAAAAAAAAAAAAAAAATTTTAAAAAAAAAGAGTGAATAGAGACCACAGTGGGCAAAAAAGCATTAGAGAGTGACCAAATAATTGGGCAAAAAAAAAAAAAGAGGAAACAGGTGATATGTAATGGCAAAGGGTAGCTTAAATATGCAAAATGTGGCAAATTTTAGTGAACAAGGTAAAAAAAAAAAAGGGAAAGAAGTGTTATTTATTGGGCATAAGTTAGTATTTTTGGATGAAAGGTCACAAAAATGGTCAAAGAAAGGACAAAAATTGAATAAAAGTGTCAAAAAGACAATGAAAATGGACAAAAAATAGGAAAACAGGGAGATTTATTATTGGCAAAATGAAGCTAAAATCTGGAGAAAAAAAAAGTGTCAAAACATTTTTAAAAGGGACAAAAATGTGACAACGGAAGTTGCAAAAAAAGTGAAAGAAAATAGGTAAGAAGGGGCTAAAAAGTTTGTGGTTTTCTGGGGGAATAATAATTAAAATGAAGACATATGTTGAGTATCACTGACTTAATAACTGATTCTACATGGTTTCCAGTGGGCTGGTCTGGACAGATAATGAGACCTGATTACACAGCACAATATGCACAACTGTAACATCACATTGCACTCTCACCTAAAATTAGTCCACTCTTCCCCACCCCTTCCATTGTCCTACCCTGACTCCCTCTTCCCTGTTCCCTCTCACCTAGAGGCATAACACTGACATCTCCTTTTATATCCTCCCTTTAATGAAGTGTTTCTCGCTTCTTTAGGGGATGGTCACAATTATGCAATAAAATAAATTAATTTATTTAATTGCAATAATAAAACATGTATTGCTGTCGTGAAAAGATTGCACTTTTTGTAGTGTTGACCTTCACCAGCATGTGCAGACAAGGTAAAAAATATATACTGTATATATTATCTGACAAATGGAAGTCTGCAATATTTCTATGCTCATTATTTAAGGATTTCATCACAAATCGTTGGTATAACTAATTTTTTCCTCAAAACTGACTATTTCACACACAGTCCTGTAGAAATCCCTACCATTAACTTCTTTTTTTTAATGATGCAAATTCAACAATCCTTAAGGTCAAATATAGACATTAATATGATTGGGTTATGCTTTAGGATGTTCTAAGAAGTCAATCACACATATTGTTCAAAGTTGAGAGCAAATTAGGGCAAAATAAAAATCTGATTGCATTTTTTCCCTCAAAGAAATTTATATTTTTCTGGTTCGGCCCAGTAGCCCACCTAACATGGGCTGTACATTTATTCATTTTTATTCATCTATTTTTGATTTATTTTATTTTTTGGGAAGAAATTTATTTTTTAAAAATGGAAAACATAAGACAATCTTTGACAGACATTTTTTTTTAAAATCCCAACAAGTTCAATAAAAATTGTCCTTGCATTGATTTTTTTTTATACTTTATTTCAATGTGTCACAGTTTATTTTAAAAGTCAATGCATTTTCCTTAAAATGTCTGAAGTTAACTGTAGGAAATCTTTACACCATGCACTTAAATTGCAGGTTTATTTTTAATGGAATCAGGGAAAAAAAAAAAGTTTCAATAAATGTAATGAGGTGAGAATGAATGTATCATCTGGACTGCTTTTTAATGAGCTACGGTTGTAAAAAAAAAAAAACAAAAAACAAAAAAAACATTATTTTTCCACAAAGCGTTTTTTTAACGCACGACCTTGGAGAGAATGGTGATAGAAAGTGCTGAGCCTTGTAGGGGTGAGTATGAAAAACAGTTTCCTGCTCATGTAAAACAGGTCGGGAGGTCACGATATAAACCCAGAGTCAGCGTTTAGCTGCTTTAAACTGTCAATTGTGTGTCAGGATTGGTGTCAATTATATTTGTAATTTCACAACTGTTCAGATAATTGATTTGTAATTGTAATTGGCATGGAAATTCTATAAAAAGAAACTGTCAGTTACAATTTAATTCAACACAATAAAACTGTGGAGCCATGTTACACTTCTCTGGCTCACACATACGTAGTTAATTATTAAAATATGTTTCATATCAACTTTTCTTACTACCCGTCACTTTTTGTCCGGATCATTTTACTATTTAGAAAAAATAAAATAACAATTGCATGATATATAACATTTTTGCTGTATTTTACAGCTGATTTAAGACCAAACTGATCCATTATCATAAGAGATGCTAACAGGAAGCTAAGTTAAGTTGTCATGAGATTATTGATTTCAAGCTCTATAATTGTGTTCAATTGTAATTTAACTTTAGTATTTGCAATTGACTTTCAGTAGGATAATAATTGTAATTTTAATTATAATTGGGGGAAAATGCCAGTTACCGTAATCATAATTGAGTTGTAATTCAACATTGACATTTAAAGACATAAAATGAACTTCATTGACCCCAACCCTGTAATGTGTGTCGAGTCTAAATTCCGTGAAAAAAGCGAGGAATCTATAAATGCACAAAAAAAGGCCAAACATTTTAATAAGATACATTCAATTTCATTGTGCAACATTTGTCAATTGTTATTGCTCTACAGACTCCAACATTAGACCGATAATGCCAATTTAGTCTACATGAGCGTGCTGGAGGTGTCCATACTTTGCATAAATTGCACTTCATTCAACGTACTCTTAATCCAATAAATAAAGCTTCTCTGCAGCTCTTACATGGGCTGGAGAAGTGGTGAAAACGTCGCCCCATTGGACAATGACTTTTATCAAACAATAACCAACAACAACCACAAAAAAGCAAAGGACACATGGGAAAAAATAGCACATAATAAGCACCCTGAAACACTAACAATGTGTTTCCCCTTTTCTTTAGATTGCATATTCAAAAAACTAAGCCCACCGTCACATGCAGACGTGTGCAGTAGGGCTGGGCAATATGGACCAAAACTCATATTTCGAAATTTTTTTCACAAAATGGCGAAATATACGATATAAATCCGATCATTTGAATTCAAATTAAGTAAAAAAAAATAAATAAAAAATGTCATTACAGTTTTTCACTTTTTATTTCTAAAGTTTCAACAAAGTACAGTTATACTTTGAACGTGTTTCCAGTGAACAATAATGATACATTTCCATATGGAAATATCTGGAAAATCCTCAGTATGAAAGAGTAAAAACTTTTTTATAATAATTTTGTGGGTTTTTCTAAATTCAGGTGTTTTTATTGTACTATTTAGATGTTTTCTCATTTCCAAGGGAAATGAAAACACAGCTGCCGACACATTTACTAACAAACAGCTGATCAATATGTTCCACTTTAGTCTTTTTCTCCTCTCAGGGACAGCACGTGTGAGTGAGTTCTAGTGTGTGTCTATAGTGTTCTATATCAGTGGCTCTGAAACTTTTTGGTCCTCCCTTTGTCTGACGACAGCATTTTGCTTAGAAAACTATTTAAAAACAACTATAGAGCATAATGATGGAATGAAGAAGTGATTACACACATTTTAAAGAATCTCATTTTATACATTTTTGGGTCATGACCCTATTTTGATATTAAGAATTTCTGGGGACTCCCAAAGACATCTTTTTTTTTTTTTTTTTTTTTTTAATCTAGAATTAGTTATTGAGATTATTAAACCCAAATTTTTTTATTTTTACTGCATAGATTCATATATAACAAAGTGAAAGTATAGAAATACAGATGTTTGATTGTGTGCTGTTTTATTAGATTTTTTTTTTTTTTTCAAGAAATTTCAAAAAAATTCAGGGACCCCACATGGGGTCTCAATCCCAAGGTTGAAAAACACTGATCTAGTGGCTCCTGGATAGATTTATTTCTATATTTTTTATAATTTCCAGTCATCTCACACTTGGACCAAGACTGACACTTTATTTGTTAATTTTCCACTCTCTCTCCCAAGTACTCTAGTACTCTCCATCACGTACCCCCATTTGAGAAACACTGGGTTAGATAAATGTCTGGGTTAGGACGCACTCAGTGATTATCTAACTGTGATTTTTCTGGAAAGTAATAAAAGCAGCGACACTAAAACAAGTATTTTAATTTGAAATAATATATATATATATATATCTCAATATAGGCGATTTTGTAATTTTCTATACCACCAAAATAGAAACCTGGATATATCTTAAATCTGGATATATTGCCCAGCCCTAGTGTGCAGTGCAGTGAAGAATCTGAGAGGAGTTGTTGATAGACGGCTGCAGTCCTGCATGAATACCTGTGCTGCCACTTCTTACATGTTACAGATTAGCTGGTTCCTGGTGCGTTTCAGTCAGACTGTGTAGCTGAGAGGCAGGGTGAGCCCCACAAACATGAGTCCTGGGAGCCCAGTCCTTCAAGGAGCCACGGGGGACGGACTCCAGTCGCTCACACCCCCCCACCCCGGGTGGCTTTCCGTCCGTCCGCCCGCCGTAAGTGCGTGGGGCCGCTGCTTTCACAGCGCTGAGGCGGCGACGGAGTGGAAGGCGTCACGGTTGGCTGTCAGGCTGTTGAAGGCCAGCGGGCTGGCAAAGTCACAGCTGTGGGGAGATAGAGCACTGCCACTGGCTGGCTGCCATGTGGGTCCGGTCACATAGGCCGACGTGGTGGCGCTGTACCCCGTGTAGTGTGACGCTGGGGTGGGTGGGTGGTAGGGAGGCATGCTGGGCGCTGTGACATAGCTGCTCACTGTGGGCAATCCATTCTGCGTCTACGGAAGAACACAAGAGACATTTACCGTTAAAACGCATTAAAGTTCATCACTGAGCTTTTATTTTATATATGGATTAATATAATCAGAACATTAGCCAATCCACTGAGAACTATCTTAGTGTACATATATATATATATAAATAATGCAGCATTATCTTTCCTCTTCCTCTCTGTATTGTGTACAGGCCCATGTGTGTGTATATATATTTAATAATATGTTTATTTATCTAATACTGCTGAAACACTGCAAATAAAGGTCATCTTATATTATCTTATTAGAGACAAACCTATTTATCGGCCGATTTTAGCTATTACCAATTAATTGTCGGGCTCTAATATGTAACTGATGTATAAACATTTTTATTTTTTTTTGCTGTGTGGAAATTCTGTGCTGTGCTTTGTGTATAATAATCTGACACTTTAGAATCAGCAGTAATCATGGCAACATTACAAAATACACTGAAATGACAAGTTCTTTTTTTACCGTCACATTTTAGCTTATTTGAAGCATCCATGTTTACAGTTTGAGATTTAAACAATTTTATTTATATATTATTCCATAATTATCTGTGGCTTTACAGTCCTTATGTTGACAGTGTTACATTTATTGTGTTATTTAAAGTTTATTATTTTGAATTGGTAGTTTATTTTTGTCTTGAATCATAGTTTGGGTATTATAAGTGTTGTTATACTGTGTTGATATATATCCTTTGTGTATTATTATTTTTGCACTATTATCTTGTATTTTTGCACTATTATATTTTTGCACTATTATCTTGTGTTTTTGCACTATTACCTTGTGTTTTTCTGCACTATTACCTTGTGTTTTTGCACTATTATCTCATGTTTTTGCACTATTACCTTGTGTTTTTCTGCACTATTACCTTGTGTTTTTGCACTATTATCTCATGTTTTTGCACTATTACCTTGTGTTTTTCTGCACTATTATCTTATTTTTTCTGCACTATTATATTTTTCACTATTATCTTATGTTTTTGTACAATTATCTTGTGTTTTTGCACTATTACCTGGTGTTTTTCTGCATTATTACCTTGTGTTTTTGCACTATAATCTCATGTTTTTGCACTAATACCTTATGTTTTTGCACTATTACCTTGTGTTTTTCTGCACTATTATCTTATTTTTTCTGCACTATTATATTTTTCACTATTATCTTATGTTTTTGTACAATTATCTTGTGTTTTTGCACTATTACCTGGTGTTTTTCTGCATTATTACCTTGTGTTTTTGCACTATAATCTCATGTTTTTGCACTAATACCTTATGTTTTTGCACTATTACCTTGTGTTTTTCTGCACTATTATCTTATTTTTTCTGCACTATTATATTTTGCACTATTATCTTATGTTTTTGTACAATTACCTTGTGTTTTTGCACAATTATCTTGTGTTAATATTTATTTTTACTATCTGCTCTTGTATTATTATGTTGCTGAAAAAGTGATTTTCTCCTCTGTGGATCAATAAAAGATTCTATCTATTCCATTTCATATATCCGCTTATATATATATATAAATCCTTTATCGGTTGAGCTCTAAAATTAATTAATTTTCTCAAGAACAAAAAGCAAAAAACCCCCTTTATTTTATCACACCAAAGGCGTCCTACTGGAGGGAAGCTATATCTGTAGCCATAACTGCAAACTGCTCACATCATTTTTATCCAACAAATTAGATGAAAATACAATATATATCCTTAGATTATATTTGTCTTTAATATTTAGATAATTTAACAATTGACATTAAACAAACTGTTGTCTGTTATTTGGTAAAAGGAGCTACGCACGCACGCACGCGCGCGCGCGCGCACACACACACACACACACACACACACACACACACACACACACACACACACACACACACACACACACACACACACACACACACACACACACACACACACACACACACACACACACACACACACACACACACACACTGCAGTGGAAACATGCAAAAAGAAACTATGTTTAAGAAAGTGAAAGGGGTGCTGGGTAAATTACCTGAACCCTAACTTCACAGCCACCACATAAAAATCCCATTTTCCCAATTTTGATGAAAGTATGAATGATCAATTATGTGCTCTTGTGCCCCTGGAACAGATTAAGGAAAGTTTAAAGGCGTACATGCATGATCGCCCTGTCACTGTTTTCTAGTGGTAAGTGGTCATTGCTCTCTCCGTGTTGATATACTGAGCCCAGACGATGGGAGACAGGCTGCTCGGGGACTGCCACAAAACAGATGTCATGATAGATTGAGAATGAAAAGGCAGGAGGAGGGGAAATATGATAGAGAATATACGGCATGAATGGGCTTTGCTTCTCTGGCACAACGACAGGACCAAACATGAGGAATTCACCCAAAACTATTTGAGCAGGGAGGCCCAATTCTGGTTCCTGGGTGGTCCGGGACCTGAGAGTTATTTCTACAATTGAGACCTTTTCTGATCCTTAAACATATTTTCACGACTTGCCCTGAATGACGGAGACTGAGTGGCTCTCTAAAGCACATCTTAAAAATGATCCTGTAAACTGGCATTTGTGGTGATTATAAACATACAAATATACAGAAAAAGGATGTGTGTGTGTGTGTGTGTGTGTGTGTGTGTTTGCATGCATGGGCCTGTGGGTGTCTGATGGATGTCTTTCCCTCACTCTCAGACACACATACATATATTTTAGTCAGTGCTATAAAGACTTCCCCTTGTGTTAAAGGTACGCACGTATATACTGCAATCACAAATGTCTTATTCTGCATAACAGCTACATGTAGAATACACTAACAACAACAACAACAACAACAACAACAACAACGAAAAGCTTTAGCAGGAAAATGCAATCCATCATTGCATGACCGTATACGTTTACGGCACCACTTTGACACAAAGTACACAACTTAACCAGGTTTACAAATATGTGCATGTATTTACTTTTCTTATTTGATGATTATACTAATTCATACTAAACTGTTTTTTTTTTTTTGTTTTTGTTTTTTTTAATGGGGACACATACATTAATTTTCTTTGTGGCATGACAACATATAAAGGACACGTTATAGATAATGACAAATCTGAATTGGAAAATGTCATCCATCATGCAAAAAGCCAATATAATTTATATATATATTTTAATATAGACGTATGCTATAATTCTTATTCTCGGTCATAAGCAGTAGACTGTGGGGTAGATTTTCAATCATATTATTATTGATTTAATGTTTTTACTGATTTTTAAACTGCCTAAATGTTTTCTGTTGCACTTTTTAATCATGTAAAAACATTGAATTGTCTTGTGTATGAAATGTGATTTACAAATATTTTTACCTTGCCTTAAATGAGCTGTAAATTAAAAAAAATAAAAATAAAAAAATAAATATTTTGTAAAAGTAAAGATCGATATATAATCACGTGTTTGGGTTGTATGTGTCGCCTCCAAACCAGCGCACAGAGGAAACCATTAAATTAAATTAAATTAAATTAAATTAAATCTCTTTAAATGAAAGGATGCTCAACTTCCTGCAAAAACTAATATTAAAAGATTCCCGTGGGTACCAACCAGCTTTGACCTTCAAACCGCCCGTGTGCAACATATTTAAACCATTCAGGCCTATTTTAGAGAAAAAAATGTGCTTGTATTTGGTTTTATAAAATCGCATTTTTTTTTCTTAAATAAACTTCAAGAAAATTAATTAAGTTGGCTTTATTGTCCTAAATAGTCTTAAATTTAGGTTTAAAAATTATTTGAAGTGTTATTTTTAATTTGTGAATAAAGAAATTTTTAAAATAACATAGAATTAATTTTAAAAAATAAAATCCATATTTAATGGCTTTTCTGTGCATGCGCGTCGTTTTGTCACCATCGAATGAAGTAGTTTCAGGGTTAAAATCAGTCTCCACATTGTTTTAGTGACTGCGCCTGCTTGGATATTATTCGTTTTTATACAATTATGAATATATCTATACGTCATTTATAGACGAAATAACGTATCGGTGCTTTAAAAAACGGAGCTTTTCTAAAGATGCGACCCCCCGTGAACCGTCCTGCGCAACAGTGATCTGCGCACGTTTTGCGTAATGAGCGTGAAATCTCCCCTGTGACGGAAAACATCACCGTAGATCCTGTTCAAGCATGCGTGGAATTTGTGTGTGTGTGTGTGTGTGTGTGTGTGTCACACAGGAGGATCAACAACTACTTGAAATTGTAGTAAAAAAAAAAAAAAAAGAGCCATTGTTGCATTGATCACAACAGTCTTTAAGCAGAAAAATATGTCAAGAAAAAGATTATTATGATTATTATTATTTTTTATTATTAATAATAATAATAATAATAATAATAATAATAATAATAATAATAATAATAATAATAATAATAATAATAATTGCGATTTTGGTGCATACATTTAAATATTTTATTTTCATACGTCTAAATCCGCCTATTCCACTTTAAAATTATTTTAAATATTGCTGCAGAAATCAATCTTTGTATATATATATATATATATATATATATATATATATATATTTAAAGCTGAGTAAAACTGTAATTATCCCTGTAAATGTAATTTAACGACTGGAGCCAATTTGGACAACAGGGTTATTACAAACATCATTAATAAGGTGCGACGTGTGTGTGCGTGTGTGCGTGTGTGTGTGTGTGTGTGTGTGTGTGTGTGTGTTCTATTTTTAATACAATGACAATGGAGCTATTAAATTGCATACAGTCATTTTGGAAAAAGCCCGATGCACTTCAGCTCGCTGAATTACACAGTAATCATTCATAAAGCACAGGCCAGGGGAGTGTGGTCTGAAGCTAAAGTGAAGCCAAAATAATAATGAAATAAGATTTCATACAAGAACAATGCACTGCTGATTTCCAGCCAACAGATGGACAGCATTAGGATGGTTAAAAAAAAAACAAAACTCCCACAATAATATTTGTCGAAATTTCCAGAATAAAATAAATTATTCATGATGTATTTATTCTTATTCTAACAATGTCAGCCTTAATATTTTTAATTAAATACAAACTGTCTTTTCCAACTGCAATACAATAAAGCGTTTTTTTGTTGTTTTTTTGTTTTTTTTTAAAGAAAAGAGAAACTTTTTTATTATTATTATTATTATTATTATGATAATTATTATTATTATTATTTACCTGTGCGTATTTTGCCTCAGGCTCTAAATGCGGTTTATCCATGCCATTGACTAGCGGAGAGCTTGATGGTGGGAAATTAGTCCTGTTTATAGCGCTCCATTCTTCTAGTTTGGTGCTGGAAAAAGGTGGACAGTCACTAACTGGGCAGAAGAGAAACAAAGAAGAAAAGAGTGGAATCAGGGAGGGGTTTTGTTTGTTTGTTTGTTTGTGTTTTGGTTAAAAGAGTCCGCTTCATTCATCCATCAGCCGCAGGTGAGTGAATGAGAGAAAAAGCCTGTGACATCTTGCGCTGGAGTAATTTCTCATTTTACGCACGAATGTCTAAAACACCCCTGTGCGTAAAAGTATTTTTGTAACACGCTTTTACAAAAAAAAAAGAAAAAAAAAAAAAAATCATATATATATATATTTATTTATATTTATATATCACTATTTCACCTTTTAACAAATATAATAAGAAATTTAAAACATTGAGAATAAAATTAAAGTCTTACTTTGTAAGATTTTATTGTTATTAAAAAGTATATACTCAAAGTTGTGACAGATTACATAAGAAAAGTGAAATAGTCTCGCGTGTTTTTACTTTCCGTACCCTTAAAGCGTTCGAATAAAATGAGGCTAAATATTTATGTTTTTACTTGAAGATCAGATGAAACGTGAGGCCCAGCCGAGGAGCGGTTTCATGTGAGGCGACTCTTTGGTGGTGGGCCGGGGACATTTTCAACCCACCAAATTCTCCTCCTGTCGCCGACAAATTCAATTTGGGCTACTTTAACCGTCTCCTTCTGTTGTGCGTAATGGATATTATGTTTAGCAAACCCCGATGTTTAAAGTCGGGAAAGCAACAACAGCAGGACCGAGTGGAGACGTTTAAACAAAGCTCATGTAAAATGTACATTTTGCTCCAACCTCTGCGTCTTATTTGTTTTAAGTTGTGCGATCTCTATACATTTCTCTTGAAAATATTGCAGATATTGTCATGCGTAGATCCTTAATCCAAATGGAGATCATCATCTACCGTGCGTAAAAACTTAATCCAAATAGAGATTCTCATCTATCGTGCGTCAAACCTTCCTCCAAATGCCTTCTCATCATTCAGCGTCGTTTAAAAAAGCGCCAGTTGTTCCTCGTAGACACAGCCACTGCATTACAGCGGTTGTCTTGCTAAGGTTTGAATCCTGACAGCAATCCTTCTCATTTCCCTTCAGCTGAGGAAATCCCTCTCATAGCACCGAGCCGACCATTAACACTGATTTATGCCGGATCCTGTTTCACTGTTTCCAAAACAGTTGCGGTCTCGGTGAGCACGGGAAACTATGTGGGCCTACCTGCATGTGGCCTACATGGATAAACACAACGCATGCAGCAGAGAACTTTACTCAAACGTTGCAGCGCCACTTATTTTGATACACTCCATCTTCCAGTTTCCATTTAAATATACTCGCTATTTAGTTATTACTGAAAATCAGGCTGCATGCACCATCTGTTTCTAAGCTAACTGTGCAATCGGTCATCAGTATTCACTCATGTCATAGTATTTAGCCTTTCTCACCCCACAGAGGCCCTTTAACTTTGTAATTTCTTGGGACCAACAACAACAACAAAAAAAAAAAAAACGCTCCTGAACATAGAAACTAACGCCAGATCTATTTAACACAAAGTCACAGTAAAGTAAGTAAGTCATGTAAAGCCTTTTAAAAGTAAGTTAGTTATGTGGTGTGGAATAAACATGTACCCGCCCCCTTTGTGTGGACATGCTTACTTTGTTGCTCTGTAATGGACCGTATCCCCAGAATATCAGTGACCGAGTGCGATGAGGGCCATATCCTGTGCATGGCCATGTGTCCGGGGAGGGAGTGCATACCCGGGGGGGTGGGCACTTTGGAAGCCGGGTATGAGTACAAGTGGTTGTAGGGTAACGTTGGTTGATGGGGTGGTGGATGGGGCGCCTGTTTGCTAGACTCGTACTGGCTTTGCTGGGTCAGATTCCCGATCTTGTTCCGGAGGATCCGGCTAATGGAGCTGACGGAGGGGAGGTTGAACTTGTCGCAGACCCCGTCAGCGAGTAGCCTGTCCCGGATCTCCCACGCAAAAATCCCCGGGTCCCTCTGCTTGTATGTCCGTATGTGTTTGACCACTGTGGGCGTGGTGACCCGAGGTTTGCTGCCTCCGATGGCCCCCGGGAGGATGGAGCCCGTTTCGTTGTAGCGGGCCAGGATTTTACTGACGCAGCCGTGGGAGACCCGCAGTTGTCGGCTAATGTCACAGGGTCGAATCCCGAGCTGGGCCAGCTCTACGATCCGGAGCCGGATGGCGTTAGGGAGCGGCCTGCCATTCACGAAAACACCGCCGAGCTGGTTCACCTCACCGAAGGCTGGTTCTATGGAGTCCAACACACACACAGAGGAAAGCACAATGATTGATGGAACACACACACACACACACACACAACCATCATTTAAATAGAATTAAGCCAAAAACACAACGTATTTATTTAAGTTCTTAACAGTTTTTTTTTTTATTATTATTATTATTTTTTATTATTATTATTTCATTGTGAGGCTTGAGCTAATGATAATTCAGCCCATGCTACCACATAATGATAAACAGTCACTACTAAAACCACACGTATTGCAATTATAAGTTCACGTGCATACCAGGTGTGAGTGAAGCTCGCGTGCATATTTGTCTAATATGATTGAAACTGTTTGTTTCTGTTTGAAGTGAGCCGACACACACACACACACACTCATAGACAGACACAGTTTTATTTGTACCTCACAGTCGCACATTCATCCCTTCAAACGCATTTTAATGCAACTCACCCATCGCGTTCAAGCTGTAAAAGAACAACACGGTGTCCGGTTCGTGCCTCCCGCGTGGGTTCCGCTCCGCGTCCAGCGTGTCCACAGTCCAACACTCCGCGTCTAGTGCGATAAAGTCAAAGAACAAGAGGAACCAAAGTGTCCGTGTGTGTTTCCTGGCGCTGCTGGAGACAGACTTTACGTTTCAATTTAGCCAAACGCTAAAAGGCGGGGCATCTGAAGTTTCTTCTCCGCAACGATTGGTCCGTTATTCCATATCCACGTCGGAGATGTCACAGAGCTGAGCTGCTATTGGTTGGAACAAGTTTGACATGACAGGAGCCCCTCCCTCCCCCTCCACTCAAAGCCCCGCCCACCCTGCGCTCCCATCACACGGTTAAACAGAGGTCTGTTGGTCACAGATGTGAGTCCCAACAGTTTGGTGGAATATCAAGACTTTGAATCTGATCTTTACTCTATTAAACATGATGTGGTTGATGGATACTACGATAAGTAAATAATAATAATAATAATAATAATAATAATAATAATAATAATAATAATAATAATAATAATAATAATAATAATAATAATAATAATAATAATAATAATAATAATAACATGTTTTATAAAAACAAACAAAATGTGCAGATTTCACCCTTTCAATTAGCTTTGTTGCTCAAACACTCCACCTTTAACTTCCCCCTTTAATCAAATAACGCCTTCAAAATGATCGTGATTATCAGTTTATTATTATTATTATTATTATTATTATTAGTAGTAGTAGTAGTAGTAGTAGTAGTAGTAGTAGTAGTGGTATTAGTAGTAGTAGTAGTAGTAGTAGTAGTAGTAGTAGTAGTAGTAGTAGTAGTAGTAGTATCAGAATCAGAATCAGAATCAACTTTATTGGCCAGGGGTGTATGAATACACACGAGGAATTTCTTTTGGTGACCTGTGCTCTCTCAGGTAGTGTAACATTAAATAATAACAATCAACTAGAATAAAGAAAAATAAATTAAAAAAAAGAAGTATAAACATAAATATAAGAGAGGTTAGACTAATATGTGCAAACTAAATAAAACTAACAAGATAATAATAATAATAATAATAATAATAATAATAATAATAATAATAATTAAAAAAAATAAAAATACAATAATAATAATAATAAGATAATAGTGCAGTAGTGCATTGATGAGTAGTGCAGGTGAACATTTAAATGAAAAAATTATGTCCATGAACATTTCGCAGTGACAGGTTGTTCCAGGGTTGATATGTTTAGTTCCAGGTTATTTCACAGTAACAGAAACAGGTCTGACACAGTAGTAGTAGTAGTGGTGGTATTAGTAGTAGTAGTAGTAGTAGTAGTATGGTATTAGTAGTAGTAGTAGTAGTAGTAGTATGGTATTAGTAGTAGTAGTAGTAGTAGTAGTAGTATTAGTAGTAGTAGTAGTAGTAGTAGTAGTAGTAGTAGTAGTAGTAGTAGTAGAAGTAGTAGTAGAAGTAGTAGTAGTAGAAGTAGTAGTAGTATGGTATTAGTAGTAGTAGTAGTAGTAGTAGTAGTAGAAGTAGTAGTAGAAGTAGTAGTAGTAGAAGTAGTAGTAGTATGGTATTAGTAGTAGTAGTAGTAGTAGTAGTAGTAGTAGTAGTAGTAGTAGTAGTAGTAGAAGTAGTGTTCAATGCAAAATAAATTCCATATTTCACGATGAGTTTTTTTGTTTTTCCAACTGGAAGTAAATAATAAATGAATTGAGAAAAAAGGCCTGTGCACAGATCAAAACAAATTCACTGTGACCTTTGTTTAAATTCTATTCTAAAATAGCACCTTTAATCAATTTTAGACTCCAAACTAGTAGTATTAAATAATGCAAATGGATTTTCAGATGGGATTTTTCATTTATATTATCATTTATGTTGCGTTATATGTGCCAGACGCACATCTGCACCCCAATTACATTATTATTATTTTGCCCTTTTTGATCAAATCAATCTCTCAACCCCTAATAGTATGCAGATATTTGGAGTTATAACAAAATACAATTATGTAATCTCTATTAAATCCACACAGTGGTTTTTTTTAGTCATATCTTGCAGACAAATATCACTGGGATTATATATATAATACCATTAGAATAAAACGTGCAGAGGCAGTTGAAACCCCATAAGGAAGATTTGTTGCTTCCCGACATGAGAAACAAACACAGGCCATAATTTTGCGCCTTCGTCCCTCTCTCTCTCTCTCTCTCTCTCTCTCTCTCTCTCTCTCTCTCTCTCTCTCTCTCTCTCTCTCTCTCTCATCCCGTTTGACACATGCTTTAAGTTTTCTCGAGTTATGCTTCAAAAACGCCACGGCGCATGACTGACCTTCATCTGGGTACAGTCTAAAGGGATCAAAGTGCGTGCCAACATCAAAAGGTGGACGCACAATTAGGGATATTTGCTAAAAGCCTGTACTGAAAGTTCACAGAAGCTTATTTAAGGAGCTAATGTTCCCTGACTATTCCTCTGTATTTGCTTGGTTACTGTTAAATTAAAGCGTAAATAATTCAAACTGAACCCATTCTTCAAATGAGAAATAAATGTGTGTTTTTATATTTATTTTCAGTGGTTTTCAGAGTCTCATCCTTATGTAATAGTGGAAGTGCTTGATGTCACTTTTTTTTTCTTTCTTTTTTTTTTTTGGTGGAAATATATTAAAAAGGAAACTTTTACATGGAGCCTCTGCTTATAGACACAAAGGTCATAATGAGAGTAAAAGAGTTTAGGCCGCACTAACACATTATTATGCGTATACGAGGTGATGACTTGATGGTACGGGGGCAGCGTGTGTGTGTGTGTGTGTGGGGGGGGGGGGGTATTGCAGGTTTAAACTTACATTTATTTAATTAATAACATCAATCAGGAGCTGGGAAATAATCCAGCTAAACCAGTGATTTTCAACCCTGGAGTCTCCTGGAAAAAGAATGGGGTCACCTGAAATGTCTAGTAATAATAACAAATAAAAATGTAATTTATTTACACATTTATTATTATTATTCACAGTTAAAGAACAATGTGTAATATCACAGAAACAGATGTACAGTGCAGAAAGCTCAAACTATTTTTCAAATTAAAACACCACATGCACACAATCTCAAACAAGTGTATAATAGTTTCAACTTAAAATTCAGTATGAAAAAAAAAAAAAAACACTGATCTGGCGCACATATTGTCACTTTGTGCACTAATCATGGCTGCACTCTGTATTTGTAATACATTATCACAAACATGATCAAAATAGTAATTTTAGAGAAAGAAATTGCCAGAAATTTGTGATATGAAAATGGGGTCACGACAAGGAAAAGGTTGGGAACCACGTAAAGTGACATGCACAGCTGCAAATAATCAGTAAATTACCAAATAATAATAATAATAATAATAATAATAATAATAATAATAATAATAATAATAATAATAATAATAATCATCAAGTCTATAATTAGTTTCTTTTCAGTAGCTTGAAGCTACCAGCCCGTGTCATTGTCTGTTCCTTCCTTGTCTACGGACTGTTTGCAGACTGACGCATGGTTTGTGCACGTTCTGCATCATGGCTGTCACGCGCCCATGCACTATATGTGCTGTGTGTACTAATACAACACACAGTCAAAGACTTCCATGTCAAATTGAGTCCTTCAGAGCGCCTGTGCAACGCATCACCATGTCGGACAAATTGCAAAATGATAGTTTGGACATGTTCCCTGCAGGAGGGCGCAGACACACCCTCTGGGTGCATGAGGGAAGAGATTGATGATGGGACGAGATGTCTTCATACCTGAATGTTAGACTTTTGGAATTTCAACCCTTGGATTTATCTCCACTTCATGATTAGGAATTAGAACTCATATTTGCATGTTTCAATAAAACCTTAGACAGCATGATTCATGTGTTTGGGCCCAACATTATTTATTGTTATGGAGATTAAAAAAAAAATGAAAAAAATGAAAAATAAAAAGACATCCTGTCATTTTGCACATTTTTTTTTTTTTTTTTGTGAACAAATTCCAAATAAAATAAATAGCAGGCCTATTGTTGTGTAAATGGTTTTGTTCCAGCATTTTTCTGCTTGTGGTTTCCACCATTAGATCAAAGAGAGCATCAATTATTTCAAACTTGTGCTTATTATTTTTGCCTTGAACATCAGGCCATGCAGATTTCCAAAATTTGATGTCTTTTTGACCCTGTTGAACTTTTTCTAACATAATTATAGATGTTGGTTTGGACAGTCTCTCTAAACCAGCAACAGCTAAATGAACAATGCATGTGCAGGCGTTCATGATATTATTTTCCTTCCATTTCTGCTTTTCAGATTCAGATTTTCCTTCTTTAAAGGGCCGTGCGACAGTTTGTGACACCATGCAGAAACGTGCTGGCTGCACACGTGTCTGGATCATAAAATAAGGGACATTTTCTGATTTTAGAAATGAAACAAGCTACATAATGAATTAAAAAAAACTCCCTAGAATACTGTTTCAAGGTGCTGTAATATAGTGATTCCCAACCAATAGTTTTATGGCCACAGAAGGAAACATCCAACATTTTTCCCCCAAATATTCTAAGACAATTTTTTGTCCACATTATTTTACAAAAGCTATTTCTAAAATAGTCCATTTGTTTAATCCAGCTTGTTTCCACCCAAACATGCAAATATCCAAACACACAGAGATGGGTCGTCATTGTATGTCAAGCAGGTTCAGAACAAACAAAAAAAAATGCAGATAATTTGTTAAGGTTTCATTTATTCAAACAACTTTTTTTTTTTTTTTCTCAGGAAATTGACTTTGATCTTCTGACATGTTTTAATGCCAACTGCCAGTTTTCTTCAGAATCCAGTCGTCTGAATAAATGAAACCTTAACATATTATTAAAAAAAAAAAAAGACAACATGAACTTGCTGGAATTAGGTTAAAGATTTGGAACTGCGGCTGAATCGCTTTCATACATGCAGAGACGCGACAGCTTTAACTTTTTGTTGCATAAGTCACAATTTTGGATTGAGTTTGCTGACTGTGGCCCCTGAAGTAAATGTTCGAGCATTGTTACATCATGTGTCAGACATCTGACGATATTTTGGTGTTAAAGGAGTCAGGATTGGAACTTATGTAAATAAATAACTCTAATAATAATGCTGGTGTGCTAAAAACACATTAATAATAAGCAGTATACCTCAGGCCTTCCTGTTCTAACACTATTTGTTTTTTTGTGTGAAAGCAGCTTATTGATGCCAGAAATATCATAAATAATCATAATAGGGTTTTTTTTCATCCAATCACCAATTGTTCAGTTTTTACAAGCCTATGTGTGAACTTCAGCCTAATTTTCCTGCTGTGAGCTCACAAAAATGGCAAATAATTTGATATTCTGCTGCATGTTTAGCCTTAAAGTTCAAGCTTGCTAAGAAATGACTTAAATCCTTTTATCTTGACCTAAAGCCCTGCTGCTAACTGGGTGTTTTTCACATTCATGCAATCCTCTGTAAACCCCAGCTATGGTTGTATTTCAATATGAGCCATTTATTATTGCAAAATTTGGATGTTTTGCTCATTAAAATTAAGATTAAGTCTAACTTTCATTTTTACTCGTGAATTGTCTTTGATGTGATTTTTTTTTCTTCTTCACACTTTCTGTTTACCTTGCAAAAGCAAACACACGAGAAGCCAAATATACAACACTGATGCACTTGTTTATTTCACGCGTTTCTCCCTGCATCTGGAAGTGTTTGCTGCTCTCCCCTTATTGTGTAAGGTGTAAATTTAAATCATGATAAATGAAAAATAATACTTTAGATTCATTTTATTTATTGTCACAATAAATGTGCTTGTATGATTTTTTTCCCCAATTATTCATTTTTAATAACTGTGATTACTCAAACATCAAAAAATCACCATATCTTGGATTTACATTCCTTTTCTCTGTGTAAGAATTTTTTTTTAACACATTATGTGATTGATTATCGTCAGAGAAAGGAGTAATAGTTGTTTACCTGTGTATAGGGTTCTGACTGTACTCGTAAAACAGTCATAAACTAAGATGACACTGACACTCCTGCCTCATAAATTCCTATAATGTACGAGCAGAGAGACGGAGTCATTCTTTTGTTTTGAATTTATTTCATTTTTGACAAGTGAGAACTTGAGGAACCAACAACCAGTTGTTAGAAAACACCTACTGGGCTCCACAAATCAGACGCCCCTGTCTTTGGTGCGTTTCATTGGGATTATTGAGAATGTGAGAGCGATCAGACTGTTGAAGGAGGCCTTTGGTGAAGCGTGTCCATGGAAAAAGAAAGAAAAAAAAAAACTCATGATGTGCATTCCATAGTTTATTTCCAGATGCAGATGGATTATATTTAATTATAATTCTGGAAATAATTGACATTTAAAGTTAAATCCTTATTGTATTAGTTCATTTTTAGTTCAAAGTGCCAATAAAAAGTCTAAAATATAAACTTGTGTTTTTTTCCCCAATATGTGCAGAAATCATCTGTATGTTTGACCCAAATTATGCAACTATTATACTTTTCGTTTACATCCATGAAACTAATCTGATTAAAATCAATATAGAGTACAGCTCCCATTCAAAGTGCACCCGTTATTGAATCTATAATGCATAATTCCATTTCACATGCATTAAACATTTAATATCCAAAATAAAGGTTGAACACAATTGAGACAAAAACACGCCTTTTAACATCAAACATTCGATATGAAATTCAGAGTTTATTGAAGACATCTTGAATTCGTTTCATGCTGCATTTACCGTTTTTTTTTTCCTTTGCGCAGTAAATTAATTTATTCCGTCTTTAATTTTTCTTAATTACAGATTATATCGTAATCTTTCTATTTTTCAGTCTCGTCAGAAATGTAATGAGATCACGAAAATTAGAGTAAGTGGCGGTACGCTCACTTGCGAAGCTTTAATCTGAAATGCAATAGATATAAATAATATCAGAAATAAAGGCCTGAATCTTATTTTAGATCTAAAATAATTAAAAAGGGAATGAAAACATCGGAACTGAATAGAAGATACTGGCTTTTATTTTACAATTAAATGTACAACTTTGGATGATATTTGATAAATGACAAATATTGTTGAATCGTACAGATTTTCTTTTAAAGATATTTATATTTGACCTATCTCTTCTTTGACGCATGTTTCTATAGTCGTACAGCAAGAATAAGTCAACGACGGATTATTTAATCCATATGTTCCTAAAGGGTTAAATACAGAAAAAAAGTCGGTTTCCTTTTATAATAATAACGACGCTGTGTAGTTTACACAAGGTGATCATATATGTTAAAAAAAAAAAGATTCGTATATTGTATTTTAATCTACAGCAATTATTAATTATATTCGTCAATTAACGGTAATTGGGGTCGCTTCACGGTGTCAACGACGAATCAAATATTAGACGACAAAAATCGCTAAAAATAAATATTGTAGTGCAACAAGAAATTATTATTATTATTATTATTATTATTATTATTATTATTATTATTATTATTATTATTATTATTTCGTTGATATAGGTACCAATCCAAATGGTTTCAAATGTGATACTTTGACTCTTGCTATTGGCTTTCCCCCCACTTATTACACTCTGCAGTTTCTTATCTTTCTTTCTGACTAAAACGCGCACAATAAACGCTGCCAGGCCGTTCCTTCACTTTCCCTGCACTGTGTAATGGTAAATGATACATTACCATTGTTCCACACACTACAATGTGCAACTCAAAACGGCCTCTAGTATAAGTTACTAAGGGAATTTGTGCGTAATTCCCGGTTTAGAAAAAGTGGCTGAAGTCTTGTCGTCTCGTAATAGCTGCACACGCACTGATTGACATGTGCATTAAGGTACACACACATGGTGGAAGTTATGGTGGATTGTGCGCTGCGGGTTCTGTATACGTTGACGCCCCAGAACGCCACAAAGGCGCACTATCACGTGGAGATGGAAACGTCCTCTCTCTTTGAAGACATTTGTCTTCAATCAGATATTATAACAGTGTGTGTTTGTTCTGTTGTGCAGATATAGTGCGATATCATCATTAAAGGGCATACTGTAACCTTTGGAGCTGTGAGACCATTAAATCCTTGGTGCAGGTTAGCACTTCTCTTCTTCTACTACAACTTCTCTTCACTTCTCATGTACCTTTAATGCGGCCTTAATGAGGACGGACGCAGGTTAACGACGTCGTGTTTCAGAGGCTTTTTGCGCAGCGCACGAGCCCAAACAGAAACAATATTTACGACACTTTTACGCATACATCACTTTGACATCGGCTCGTCTAGCACCTGGCATCCATTAGGATTGAATATTTCATTGCACTCTAATTTAAAGTTCTCCTTGTCGCCAACCAAGGACACTTTGGGGGGAAAAAGGAGCTCCACTTTTACTGCGCCATAGCGCAGCGCTCTCCTTGGGCAGGAAAGTGCAAATGGGGTGTTGATACAGACCACACTGCTGCGTTATGGTGGAATCGTTCAGTCATACCTGGAATAGACTTCGATTACATTTCTCATCCATTAGGATGACTTCATAAGCGCAGGAACACTTGTGCAATTAGTCAGATTTGGGCAAAGGAGCGTCACATTTTTACACAGTGTTATTAGATTACTGCAGCACAGCTAGTTTTCAATTTCCTTATAAACAAACAGAGGTCAGAGAAGTCAGATGTATAATGTCAGTGAGGGCTTAGACAAAACACTAACTCTGCTACATTTGGGCTCTTTAATCACCAGCGTGCACGGAGCCAGAAAACAAATGAATGGAAATTAGGGGATTATATATTAAGACCTTTTAAAGAACATTTCATTATTTTCACTCTTTGAAACATGCTAGTAAATTGTATGTAACTGATTTATTTCTCCTAATTTTGTAGATTTAAATCAACGCTGGGGCCTCAGTCACTGGTGTGGTTTGTATATATATAGGCTCCACTAAATAGACTATTTATATAATGAAGGAAGTATGGACAAAGTGAATAGAATAGTTGGCTGTGATAAAGCTATAGGGAAGGGATCATGTAGGCTTTTTTCGGTCTTATATATATATATATATACATATACCTTGACTTTATTATTAATTAATTTATTCGCACATTTTCATTTTTATTACTATTATTATTGTTATTGCCAATGATAAACCAGTGTCTATGGGCGTCGGTGTTTATCCAACAGGTTCCTATGCAGTAAAGTGCATTAGCGCCATCTGGCGGTCTTTAAACGACTGTCACTGCCGTTCACACAGTCCCCGCCTCATGCTTTGACACGGTTTGGTTGGTTGGATGGTTGGTTGGATGGTTGGTTGGTTGGAGCAAACATGGGTGTAATGATATCAAAGGACATGAATAAAAAATAATTCAGTATTAGGATATAAACAAACGTAAAGCTAAGCTTAATTCTTGGTTACAAATGGATTTATTTTTTCAATCTTCAGGTGTTTTTTTTTTTTTTTTTGTTACTAAAATTGAAGTTTTGTCTCCAGCCTCTTCCATCGCTATTCCACTTCATTTTATTAAATCAAATGACCAAGCAAAATACAACTTTATTTAGAAAAACATTTCTGGTTTAAACTCACTAATACAACATTAATGGACAAATGTGATTTCGGTGTCACTAAACTTGATTCAATAGATATATGTGTTTTATGCTGACCTAAGGGAGAGGGATTTGGTCAATTTTAAACCTCATGGATTCAGAGAAGAATTATTTAGTTTGATTTAAAAAAAAAAAAAAAAAAAAAAAAATATATATATATACAGTATATATATAAAGGCAATATTCATTTTTTATTAGAGCAATCCCATAATGTGGAGTTATGATGTCAGTTCCAAAACTCGTTAGATTTATGTTCAAGAAAATTAATTTTGAAGAGTAAAAGTATGCAAATAAGATGATAATAGATTCTCTAACGTCCCAACTTTCCCCTTCATTACAAAGGAAACATTTAAAAGTCTAACTAATAAGAAGTATTTTAAGTTCTGTTTTCTCTTAACATAATAATTACTTTTTTTGTGTGTCGATGTTGATTTGTTTAGTTTTCTTTAATACTAATAAAGAAGTTTTAAATATCTGACCTGTAGAGGGCAACCGAGTATCACACATGTTGGAAGTTGCTCTGATTCCTCCCTTATCGATTGCTTGGAGTTTGTGGTTAAAGTTAAAGCTTTTTGAGCACTGCTGTATTCTTTATTACTCAGAGTTTATTTCACTTTTAAATGGATTATTTATTTATTCTGCTTATATAGAAAAAATATAATGTGGATCATCATCAGACTTCATACACATCAGGCTGTAAACTCAGATTTTTCAGCCATGTTTTAACACATTAATTTAATTTTTAATTCAAAGTGATCAGGCAAAATAGATATTCAAATGCCATTATTATTATTATTATTATTATTATTATTATTATTATTATTATTATTATTATTATTATTATTATATAGTCCCAATAAAGAGCAATAACAAGTACAGAATAGGAGCTTATGAATATATATTTTAATATATTATATTGTAAGACAAGATAAGACAATATAAAAGGCTTATACGATAACAAAATTTCAGAAGAAATATATTTTTCTTCATAGCAGAGATATCAAAATGGATTGTGGTGCTTGCAAATAATAGTAATAATAATAATAATAATAATAATAATAATAATAATAATAATACCTTGAATGATCCAATAAACTGCAATGGTTACAAGACATAGTTCATACTAAGTGGGTTCAGCACACACCGGGAGAGATTCTATATATTTAAGCATAGTCACCCTGATGTATTGATATATGGTGATGAACTGAAAGAACAAATGATAGAAGTGAACTCAATTTGCGAAAACAAATAAAGCACCATTCCACCAAACAGAATGCAGTATATGAGATTGTGGGGAATAAAAAAAAAATTATTAATTTTTGGACAATTTGTCTTTAACATTGAGAGAAGGAGGACAATGTTTGGCAGATCAAAGCAGAGTTATTTATAGGAAATAAATACATTTAACTATAATTTCATCTACTGGTTTAGAAATGAAAGGTGGGGTTTATTTATTTATTTGTTGTTGTTGATGTTTTTAATCATACACAAAAAGAGTTTTCTGATGCTCAAAGATTGGTTAAAGAAGAAAATAAACAGTTGAGTCTGCTTATACAGTTTAACCAGAGATTCATTTAGCATCAAAACAGCTGCAGCTGCATGGCCAAGCCAGGAACCTCACGAGAGTTTAAAGATAAAGTTATTATTCTCACTGATCCCTTCCTTCCCTCCCAGAGGATGAGGCATTTACTGGAGAAGGAGAGACCAGCAGGTGCAGCATGTGTTACACTCAGCCATGGCTTTAACAGTCAGCTCATTGTGGCTGTTTGAATAATGGACAATCAGTCAGTCTCTCCCTTAGGATAGACAATTAATCAAATAAAAGTCTTTAAAGTGAAATACTGACTATACGACCTCATGGAAGAACAATTCTATGAAAGTCAAAGAATTGCTGTAATTAGGAAAATTAAAGATTATCAAGTGCTTTTCTGTTTAAATAAATTTTTTTTAAAAAAAGCTTAATTAAACCATTCATTAAAATGAGACATTGAAAACTTTCATTCAGGATTTACAAGCTGAATAAACTGGGCACAGCGAAAATATAAGTTTGGGATAGACTGCAGTTTATTATTAGGCTACAATTTAAAAAAAAAAATGGTTTTATATTTTGTTTTTTTTTTGTCAATCAAATAATTCTGCTTTTGTTTTATGAGTAATGAAATAAGAAACAATATAGTGGACACAACAAATTAGGAAATTAGAACACTTGTCCATCTTTTTAAAAATATATATTCTCAAATCCTACAAAGCAATCATACATTTGTTTAAACATTTTTTTTTTTTTTTTTTTTTTTTTTTTTTTTTTTTTTTGGATGAACGAAATGGACCTAAACTAGTTTATTCAATTGGTTTTCAGTGGGTAATACACAGTCAATAAATAAATAAATAAATAAATAAAGCTTTAATATTTTTTAATAAGTTCATTCACATATATGACTTTTTTTTCTCTTCGTTTTTAACTATATCTGATAAAGTGTTAATCTATACTCGTGCAAGCTTTTTTTTGGTTTCATTTAATTTTGAGTTTCTGGATCAGATAAAAAAAACTTCTCCACAAATGTGTTATGTATTAACTGTCATTTCACATCATCTTAAAGAGACTCAGCATGTTTTGGAATGTGGGGGAAACTATATGTGCAGGGAGAACATGTAAACCCCACACAGAGAGGCCATAAACTATATATATTTGCAATGTTTGTAACTTTTTTTTTTTTCTTGAGGGTTGATGATGGGACTCACAAACTTCATAAATATGGAATTTATCTGAGGAAACCTTTTTGACTGTGTTTGAAGCCACTGACTGATGGATGTGATCTGTGAGAGAAACACCATGCAGACTGGGTTGTGATGTGGAGGGACTGGGAATGGAGATCTGAACAAGAGAGTAAATATTTGGTCGTGGAGAGCACTTGTGGGCTGCAGAGAGCCCTCTCACTGGGTGTTAAATAGATTAAGGGGCTGCTGGGTCATTGTGGTGAAGAAATTCCCACTCTTTGGACATGACTCCTCTTTGCTTTACGTATAGTTTCTGCTCTCCATTGGAGTGCCCTCTGCAAACCATCCACTCCACCCAGTGTGCTACTGTAATCCCTTGCTGTTTGTCATGTGTTGTGTACACATTTGGTTGGAGATGTTGCGCTCTAAAGCAGGGGCGTCAAACACATTTTAGTTCAGGGGCCAAATACGGAACAGTTTAATCTCAAGGGCCACAGATTTTAAGCCGGAAAATGGGTAATTTCAACATTATTGTGCCATTTACACTTCTTTGTATATATAAAATACAAATTATGTAAGATATCCAAGTAACAAGTGTTATACGGATCTTTAGTTTCAATTTCCTAGATTTTGTGAAACATTTTTATTCAATTAAGGTAAATATTATGTAATAATTTGAGGAAAATTAAAGGATTTTATATGATTTTTTTTTTTTCGACGACTGCCATCATGTGATATAAGCACTGGGAAAACTGTGAGCCTCTGCAAATATTGTTGAGTTTCATTTACACAATGATTCATGTTTTCGAATTGGATGATCCAAAGCAGCGATTCTCAACTGGTGGGTCGCGGACCTGTACTGGGTGGATCGCAGACAGCTGGTCAAAAATATATACTTAATGTCTCTCGTGTTGGACTTGTCTTTTATTTTGAAAGAAACTTTTCTATTGACAGGCATGCTGTGAAATGCATGTTGCACAGGAAAATAGATAGATTTATGTTTTACAAAATAGACCATGGGTTCCTACAGCTTCAGTCAAATTAAATTCAAGACTTTTTAAGGCTTTTTATTGCCATTTGAATTTAAATTCAAGACCAACTTCACAGTAAACACAATTAGGGGGAAAAAGCGCCACATCAATTACTTATAGGGTTAGGGTCACTTTTTTCCAGTGTCTAGTGTAGACGGGCAACTGTTGGCCTCCCAAATTAAACACACAAAAATACACAAAATGACAGTAAAATACACGCAAAAAACTTAGACTAAAATAATCAAAATCACTCCAATAACACATGACAAAAATAGCCAGAAATCTATAAAACAACAACAAAAATACAAAAAATAAAAACCATTAAGAAAAGGCATTAAGAAAAATAAAAAAAGCAAACAAACAATGTTAGCATTTATTTTGAAATCTGAGACTAATTACAATCATAAATTCATACTTGTGTGTTAAAATGTAAGACTTTTGACACATTGATTTAAAACATTTTAATGAGGGTTGTGATTTAATGACCGTGGCAAAATGTGTTGATGTTTTGAGAACCCGGATTTGGCCCCCGGACCTTGAGTTTGACACCGTGCTGCTGTGTTCGTGTTCTTTGCAAACATCTTAAGCTTGGATGAGGTATGTTTTTATGTGATGTGTGAGGATGCTGAATGTAAAGTGCAGCTAAATGACACGTGACGTTGCAGCAGGGCTATGTGGAAGCAGAGCAGCAGATAGACAGTGTCCCCACATCCCATTCAGCTCCATTCAAAACCATGACAACACGAAACAAGCTCGGATTTATCCTGCTAAGTTAAAGCACATTGTTGCGGGGCGTCAATCACGCATTATTGCCAGACTGAACAAATGCAAAATCTTGACTGGAACAAATGCTTCCAACGGGTCTCGGACGCGGAGCTACATTTCCCCCCTTTGTTCCCCTTCTGTGGCTGGCATGTATTTGTGTTCCCCCCTCGGCCGACCACCCAGGACGACATGGGGAGTCCTGACCACCACCACCACCACCACCATCACCATCACCATCAGCAACACGCTCCGCCACGGCCCTCACACACCTCACTGAAGTGGATGAGAGTCCGTATCAATATCAAACAGCCCTCTGCAAACTTTGCATTATATATGTTTTATATTACAGGATGATGGGACTCTTCAAACCATGTCCACAACAGAGAAAACCAACACATTTCTGACTGTAATATTCCAGTTAAATCCACCGCTTGCAGGATGATAAATGACTTTTAAGTAAACTTAATTACAAATTAATAAAATCTTGCCTCAAGACGATCGATCATGGCCTGTCAGGTTCAGTTTTATTCAATTTGATTATATATAAAAGAAAAAAAAAAAACATTTCAGCGTCAGAGGCATGGGAGGCAGATCTAGAAAGATGTAAGAATTAATTTGGCACTTTTATTAATTGCTAAAAGTCAGCACACGCATTTTAAGCTGTTAATTAATAAATAATATTTTAAAAATGACCCTGACACCTTGAAATAGGACAAAGTGGGTCAGGATGGATGGATATTTTAAAATGACAATATATGACATGCACGCATATACATACAAATATATATATATATATATATATATATATATATATTTCATCTCTGTATTTTTTCTTCTATATTAAATGTTATTGTTATTATTATGATTTTATACATGAAACTAAATTTCTTGTGTTGAGAAAACATTTGTTTTCAAGATGCAAGTAAAGTATTGCACACTACACTCGTATGTGTACTTACAATATAATTGTATTACTTGTAGTTATAGTATACAATACTGTAGCCTATATCTCTTATTCAGAATCTTATTCTGATTCTGAAAATCGTCCTTTAAAACAAGCCAAACGCCTATAAGTGCTTGTATATCAATGAATGATAAATAAATCCTGAATTAACAGTTGATCCTAATCCCTATCTTCTTTCTTTAAAAAAAAAACAAAAAAACAACAACAAAAAATAAATAAATAAATAAATATTACTCAACTATGTTTTTCATTATAAGTTTTTGTCTAAAAAAAAAATATTATTATTATTTGGCCATCATCTGTATCTAATGGGAGTTTGTAAAAAGTCACGAGCATGTGTGCAAACATTATTGCCGGGGTTCCGCCGCCCATAAAACTTCCACAGAACTTCTCACGCACTAATGGACGTATTAGTTAAACCAACTCAGGCTAATTGCTCACTTTGTATGCAGATATTAGACACGTTGTTTGGACGCGTGAAAGAGGGAGGGTGGAGCAGAGGAGGGGGGGCTGAGGATGTGGATGGGATGGGCTTCTGCTGTCAGCTGCCACCCAAGACGTGATTGAGCTCCAACAATCACCATTATCTGTTGGACGCTATACGGGCCGAATCCGTAATGATGAGCACTGTTTCCTTCGCTCATTGTTGACGCTCTCAGGGTCTGGCACCACACCTTTACCACCATTGGGTGACAGCACTCCAGCCTTTCAGGTACTCTGCGGAGGAGGAGGCTTTATAAGCGAGAGCCCGTGTGTTTGTTTGCAGCTTCTGGAGAGCTGTGCGTGCGTGCGTGTGTTTGTGTGTGTGTGTTTGTGTGTGTGTGTAAACATCGCTGTTCTGTTTGGACTGTGCGTAAAGTGGATCCGCAGCGGCTCTTTTGGATACTTGGAGTGTTTGTTTCTGCTCGTGGGAAAACAAAGTTAACATAACATTCGAGGAGGGGGCCATGGCTGCTGCACCCAACAAGTTCAGCTTCTCCGTCCGGAGCATCCTGGACCTGCCTGAGAGGGAGGAATCAGCCTCTTACTCCACCTGCTCCTCCAGCTCCCCCTACACCTCCTGGATAGACTCGGAGCCCAGTCCATGCATGTGTAAGGAAAACATTTACTACCGTTATAGACAGTAAAATTATATGAAATATTGATGTTATAATTCACTATATAGAATGTATGTATATATTATAGATAGATAGATAGATAGATAGATAGATAGATAGATAGATAGATAGATAGATAGATAGATAGATAGATAGATAGATAGATAGATAGATAGATAGATAGATAGATAGATAGATAGATAGATAGATAGATAGATAGATAGATAGATAGGAAGGATAGATAGATAGATAGATAGATAGATAGGAAGGATAGATAGATAGATAGATAGATAGATAGATAGATAGATAGATAGATAGATAGATAGATAGATAGATAGATCCGGAGGCAATTCCCTATAGGAAAACATTTTTACCTTTTTAGACAGTAAAATAATATGAAAAATGTTTTAATTCACTCTTTAGAATGTATTTATTGATTGTATTAATTTATAATAGATATCGATCTATCTATCAATCAATAGATGTTATTATTACCAATACCTTTTTTATTAGTATCAAAAATACATCGCTAGATAGATAGATAGATAGATAGATAGATAGATAGATAGATAGATAGATAGATAGATAGATAGATAGATAGATAGATAGATAGATAGATCGATCCAGAGCCGAGTCCCTATATGTGTAAGGAAAACATTTACTACCATTTTAGGCAGTAAAATAATATGAAACATGTTATATTTCACTCTATAGAATGTAATTATTGATTTCAATAATAGATCTATCTATCTATCTATCTATCTATCTATCTATCTATCTATCTATCTATCTATCTATCTATCTATCTATCTATCTATCTATCTATATGTATTTTCGATAATATTAATAAAACAAAAGGTATTGGTAATCAAATATAATATTTTATACAGTGATTAATGTGTTTTCACCTTGTTTTATCTGTTTCTATAGCTTCTGATGAAGGCAGCTTTGAGGCCTCCCCAGACTCGACCAAACCCGATGACGCCCCCCAGCTCTCAGTGACAGAGCGCTGCAAAAAGATGAAGAAACGCCGCGTTTTGTTCTCCAAAGCGCAGACCCTGGAGCTGGAGAGGCGCTTCCGCCAGCAGCGCTACCTGTCCGGCCCGGAGAGAGAGCAGCTGGCTCGGCTCCTCAGCTTAACCCCAACCCAGGTGAAGATCTGGTTCCAGAATCATCGCTACAAGATGAAGAGGGGCCGAGCTGAGGGTTTGATGCAGGATCTGGAGATACCGCTTCAGCCTCCGGTGCTGCGCAGGGTCGTCGTTCCCATCCTGGTCCGTGATGGGAAACCTTTCCATCCCTGTTTATTGGAAACAGACAAAATTGGCTGCTTTACTTCCTCCCAGGCGGTACCTTTCCCTTTGTCCTACCCGGCCCTGCAGCATCCCTCCCCGGTGGCTCTTCCTCCTCGGTACCAGCAGCACTTCCCGGCGGCTGCGGCCTCCAGATGCGCCTGGAGAGACTTTTGGAGCGACTCGCTCCACTTCAATCCCCTCAAATGAAAGGCCACATTATACACTGCACAAACTCATTTAGAATAGCATCAAATGTTTTCTGAATGTTTCGGAATTGATGTATTTACTTCTATATCAATAGAATTTGCACACTTTTTTTGCTGATTTTTTGACGCGTATTTTAAATGTAAACGAGTTTTGAAAATGTTTTTTTTTTTTTTTTTTGCCTATTATTGATGTATGTAGATTTTTTTTTTTTTTTTTTCGAACATACGTATTTTTTATTTTTATTTTTTAATAATGAATTTATAACATATGAGCCTGATTGTATGTGAGAAACAACTGGATCCAGTAGGCTGCCATGGGCGGTAATAGAAAAATGATGTAGCAACAAAGCCAATAAGGATTATTGGCTCATGAAGGAAATGTAATGTTTAACCTTTTTATGTTGACAAAATTGAAAATAAAAATGTTCCTATATATGTTGTATTATAGTTTTGTGGAGTCCCCCCCCAAGTATAAAGGACACCAACTTTATTTCATTTATTTTGCAGTCTGAAATAAAGTAACACACTCATTTGTATATTCTAGAAATCTATAACCCATGCAGTGAGCCATGACAGGCACTGTCCTATACTCCTTTCTAATGTTAAAACTTTCAATTATGCAGCCAAAAGCTGAGCAAACATCTATTCTTAGAAGATCTGGATTGGGGCAACGCATAAGAATAGCCAGTAAACATTACAGGCCCTCTGACTGCAGCAGCCTGTTGTTGTCTGGGACCACAAGCACCCATTCACTTTTACAATTAACTTTTGTTATTCTAAGGGGATAAATACAGCTTTTAGTTAATTCTGTATATAAGTGCATGTGTGCACCAAGGATTTAAAGAAATGTGTTATTTTATTTTAGGAAAAATCAAGGTGATTATACACTGGTTAAATTTTTTTTAAATTTTTTTTTTGTTTTGCTTTTTTAATTATTTTTTAATTGAAATGTATTTAGTTGTTTTCTTGTGTTTTCAAATCACAGAAATTAGAATAGAAATGTTGCTTTGTCTGATTTTTATTTTGCAGTCTTCTCCCACAGGCCATGGCCCCACTTATTTGAATGTCATATAATGAAATATGGCTCAGTGTTTAAAATCATGTCAGTGAGGAGGGGGTCCTATATATATATGTGTGTGTGTGTGCTTCCACGCCCACTATAATGTTGTTTGCTCGTCCTGTGACCCTGCAGCCCATCGTCCCTGTCACCTGGCCCTTTGTCATCTTCACTGGGGCCACCTTGTATCACATATGGAGGGGACTGGCCGAACCCCTCAGCTCGCTGCCTCTCCCCTTAAACACGCTTTTTGTCTGGGTGTCTCTCTGTGAATGAACCATTGTCCCCCCGGTGCCAAAGGGACCGAGACAAAATCTTTAGTGTTTCAATTCCAGAGATGTTTAATCAGTCCCTGCGACAAATTTATGAGGTTTAACTGCACAATGGTGTTTTTGAGCATCTCAGGGTTTAAGGGTGACAAAGACAGGCTTTTAGAGGTTGCCATTGGTTTTTTAAGTTGGTCGGAGGAATCGTCTGAAAAGGACTGGGTGGTGTTGGTCTGCCCATCCTATAGTTTTACTCACTGCCTGTCCCTGGGGCCCCTTTCAGGATAGTTATAAGGTCCACATAAAGTAGGCCACAGGGGGAGTTTTGCTGAGTTGTTACTAGATTCACATCAAAATCACATGATTTTCAACCAGTTAATCATTGAAGTGATTTAGCTTTTCCTCTCTTAAAAAAATACAAATCATCTTCAATCCTGTAGGCTTTTAATTTGATAGTAGGCATTCTCAGCACATTTTTGCCCAAGGTATGAATATCTGCAACCTTTGCAAAGAATGATTTGCTTCGTCAAAGTTTAAAGTCTTATTTTTTTGTCTAATTTTATTTAAAATTTATACTGTTTTTAGGATATTTCCCACTCAAAGCCCGTGGGCCATTTGCAGGTGCAGCCCTTGTTATAATATTGTTAAGTACAAATTACTGGAGCGAGAGAGAAAAAAAAAAAGTTTTCAGTTCTACAATAAAAAGTTGACTTTATCTATATATATTTTTTAATAATAATAATAAAAAAGCAAACTCTTTGCCTTAAAAACATTGTTGATCAATTACATTTGAGTGGAGAGTGCATGTTTACCTTTAAAGATAATTAATGCAATTTCAACAATATTGTTTCCCAATTTAACAACAACTTTTTAGATAACACAGTTTTCCATGATCACAGCATAAAGAATAATTAGCAAATTCATCAAATCTAATTAGTCCAAGTCAACATAAAATTAGGTTTTTTTTTTTTTTTAGAATTGCATTAAAAAAACTAATTTATGTTGACTTCGAGCAATTACATTTGTTTAACTTATAAGTTAATAAACTAGTATATCACATCTGAAATAACAAGTTTGCATATATATATATATATATATATATATATATTTTTTTTTTTTTAAGTAAAGTCAACTTTTTATTATTTACATTGCTTTGATATCATGGAAAACTTATCTATAAAGTCCTTAGTTAAGTTGGAACACAATACTGTTGAGATTGCATTAATTATCTTTATATGGACAGTAAACACTATACGCAAAGATATGAGCATGGGTATAGAAACCTGTCTTTAACCCCAGACCACTAAACTATTGGGTAAATAATTTAAAATACAAACCCATGTTTTAGGATGGTTTAGGGTTAAGGCAGAGGTTGATTTGTTTAATTTTTATTCATGTTTTTCCTTAAATTAACATAAAGACGTGAAATAGCCACAATTTGCGTGGTTATTTATAGGCTCGCTCTTTGGTAATGAGCATCTTTATACATTTAATGCCATAAAACAAACTTTAAAACAATAAATAAACACAGCAAATAGTCTACCATGTCAACAAACTGCTTTAATTTCTGTTTTGAGTGGGATTAATATCCATATATCTATAGTGTCAGTGCTTTAGAGTTTATTTAAGTTATTTTGAATACTGCAGAATAAAGAGTTCACTCACTAAGGGGTTATAGACCTCTTCCCTTTTCAGAACAGGAAGACATTTCTCATTTCAGACACAACATAAATGAAACCCATGCATTTTAAAGTGAGAACACAAGGAAGAACAATGAATTATGTTGAGAGTTTTTTAAAGTTTCACATTGGTTTTTAAGAAAAATCATTATTATATGTGCTGCTTAATAAGCTGATATTTATCAAAATTTATCTGCAGAATAAGCTATGAATCCACCTCTATATGTATTTCTAGACGTGAGGATGTCTAAAAAACTGCAATTACATGCTAAATAAATGTATTTATAGGCTCAATAAATTATTATTCATGTTGCGAGCATTATTTGAGTCATGTTGCAATACAAAAATACATGCATATTAGTTTATAAGTTTCCCTCGTGGAACACTGTTCATTGTTCATAGACAAATATATTTTAAATTTAATCTGCCCTGATTTTAACATTTCATTTTGCAGCTTCTTCTGATTTTCATGCTTCTACCGTTAAATTCTGTATAAAGGCATCTTTATTTAACTTTGCACATGTATATTCATGATGTAGTCATGCAACCTTTTTTCTGACCCAATGATTTGATTAGTTTGATCCACTCAAAATACATATCAATATTTATCATATACATGAATGATGCGTTGAAACTGTACAACCTCGATCAATCTGTGATACAGAAGGTGTTAGAGGAATTAGAGTTAAAGTGATCTACAACCAGCATATTCATGTAAGGCAGTGGTTCACAATCTTTTTCAGGTCGTGACCCCATTTTTATATCACAAATTTATGGTGAACCCAGAGATGTTTGTTTTTTTTTTTTTTTTAATTAGTTATTTTATTAATGTTTGTTCTGCATCTTTGTTACTCATGCACAAATTGAAAAGATGCACCAGTGTGTGTGTGTGTGTGTGTGTGTGTGTGTGTGTGTGTGTGTGTGTGTGTGTGTGTGTGTGTGTGTGTGTATATATAAGTTATATTTGAGAAAGTGAAAGTAGAAATAGAAAGTAGAAATAGGTATAGGTATTTTATTATTATTATTATTATTATTATTATTATTATTATTGTTATTATTATTATTACAAGACATTTCAGGCAACTCTAGATGGGGTCACAACTCCAATGCTGAAAAACACTGATTTAAGGCATTATCAAGTTTGAAATTAGCATTAAAAAGTTTATGATTTCATATAATTATGTTCTCATGGTTTGAAAGTCAGAAACTCATTCCCAAATAATCTAATGTTTACTTTACTATCCTTTATCTTGGCTGTTTTCTCTCATTTCCTAAGATTATTGAGAGCCTGAACCAGCTGTCCACTAGATGGCGGAAAAGGACACATTATCATTGTCTTTGAACACGATGGAATAAAGAACATATTTGTACCACCAGGGGGCGCGCTTTACTGCATCTTTACACATTTTTGTCTTCAGACTCCAAATAAAATGCAGGAAAACAAATCCTGCATTAGCCATAATGTGTGCAATATTAAGCTTTCTAAGAGTAATATTGATTTTAAAAATACTAAAATGTGTGATAAACCACTAAAATGTACATATTTAATATTAGACTATATTGTTTTTAACATAAACGCACACAAAGAAGAACTTGTAAGCGAGGGAAGAGGCGGGGTTACTTATTATCGTTTGACGTGTTATGTCACGTGACCCTGTCCTCTTTTTTCTATTCTTTTTTAATTCTTTCTTACAACATTTCTGTGACTGAGTTATTTAGAACGACTCGAGAAATGTAGAGGTTTTGAAGGGAAAAACAAAAAAGTATTTGAGGCAAACAGTCGCCTTACGTTAACCTCCCTCGTCAGCTTCCGTAGATTTGACTTTATTAGCAAACCGACTTTTTTTTCTTTTAACCTTTTTATCACGATATCATAATTTGAGTTACATTTTTTTGAAATTTTAAATTAAATCTGGACATTTCGACTTTATTATTGATTTGTCCAAAATTATTTTGACCATCAAAATCCACCCTAATCCGCTTCCGTAATGGATATGTATATGTTAGAGTTTGCAAAGTTTATTTGTAAACGGGGGAAACCCTTATACAACCCCAAACCACACAGTCAAGATAAATAAATAAATAAATAAATAAATAAATAAATAAATAAATAAATAAATAAATAAATAAATAAATAATTTAGCTTACATCTATATCGAATCATCATATTTTACATGTCATTATAAGCTAATTAATTAGACCCACTTGTGCGGAAAATAAATATCATATTCATGAGAATAAAATACCGTATATATGTGTTTTGTTGCTCATTTCATAAGAAGCAAAGTGTTGAATAAATTTGGCCCCTTTGTTAAATAGCTGAAAAACATTTGTAACCAGGTTTAATTTGTTTTTGTCAAAAAAATAATGGCTTTATTTTACCTTAATTTACTTTTAATTGTCTGTCACTATGAAGTTTTTTTTATTTTTATCCCTCATGGATATGTAATGCACTGATCAGTTCATAAACACGCAGTGGATTCTGAATCACAAAAAGCTCATTGTGTATAAGACCTACTACTTCAATGTGTCCTCGTTATTTCCAGGAATTAGCAGAAACATTAGGGCTAACTGTCACTAATTGACCATAATAACCGTGTGCCAGAACAGGGAAAGGGAACTGATTTAAATGATTATACATATCTATCAAAGATTCCCTAATCAGAGAACGCACATGCAGGCACATTTACCTTGTGGGTGAAGGTAGATGCTGGGATTTTTAATTGCCATGTAGCTCCACTTTCAAAGCAAACAAATGTTCCTTATTTAGTGGTGATGTTTAGCCTTGGACTGCATCTGTGCGCATAGGCCACTAAACCTGTTGAATAAATTGGACATGAGAATATTGTTTCTGCTACTGGGGGATAATTGTGGACTGAGAATTGTGAATCCTAGTCTTCTTTAAATCAGAATAACACACCACCAGCACCAGATACCAGCCGTGAAATATGCAGCCATAAGCCAGTTAAAGGCACTGGTTACCAGTTATCTCCGTAACAAACCACCAGTGATCTGAGTATTAACGCAAGGCTTTGTTTTTTTTTTTTTTTGTTTTTTTTGACGAGCACGTCTCCCGTCATAACGGAATAAGGAATTTATCAGAAGGAATAAATCAGGTATAATTTCCAATAGGTTTTTGTGTTTTACTCTTTTATATTAAATCTATTTTTTTTTTTTTTTTTACATTTTTTCTTTTTTCCCCCAATTTGTTTGTCTATTACAAACCTATCCAAAAGTGATATTAAATTTACGCTATTATATTCATTTATATATATATATATTAAAAATATTTATATTCAATTATTTTGCATAATTAGAAACAAATAATAAACAATAACTATTATTATTATTATTATTATTATTATTATTATTATTATTATTATTATTATTATTTTTTTTTTTTTAGTTCGTGTGATAATGACTTGCGTTATGCAAAGGCTTAGATCAATTTAATGTATGCATGTAGAAAAGAAAAAGCTACATGTGTTGGCTGTGGTTGTTAACTTATTAACTTGCCAAGTTGACTAATAATAATAATAATAATAATAATAATAATTTTTATTATTATTATTATTATTATTATTATTATTATTTTCTATATCTAATTGTTTAGCTAAAAGTGGACAAACGCATCAGAATACATATTTCCCATGCCTCAAAGGGCAAATTGTGTTCACATGGCTTTGTGTAATATTTTAGGGATGATATATGATTGGTTTGTAGTGTAATGGCTCCTTGAGCATTAAGGCAAGATGTTACTGAGGGCTACCTGGCGTTATGCTTCGGGAGAGAAGCTACTTGAACGCCGTTAACTTCACATGAGAGCCTCTCCGAGCCCTGACTCTTGCTTTTTGTGTATGTGTGTGTGTGTTTGTGTGTATGTGTGGGTGTGTGTGTGTGTGGGTGTGTGTACTGGGTCTCTCAGTAGAGAGTGTGTGGATCTGAATTTAGGAAACATGCTGCTTTTGCGTCCAATGACATCCAAAGGAATAAAACTACAAGGAGGGGGAGGGGGGAGGGGGGGGGTTATCATTTACGCATGGCACTTAACACTCGGATGTGTATTTATTTACTTATCAGTATCAGTCATTTTCCCTTCCCTGCAAGTGCACTTTTGCATGTCTGAGTACGATAAGGCATAACACAAACAATCCTGCAATCACTGAAGGCCTCTCATGGCCATTAAAAGTCAGTAGTTCAACTGAGGAGTGGGTTCTCCAATTCTCAAGTCCATATAGGCCCTTCTTTCATCAAGAGGCCCTCGTAAACATCACTACAGTTAATAAAGTGTATTGGTCACTGCGATCTGAGGTGATGCAGTGTTTGTTTATTTGTCAGCAACAACAGCAACGCAGAGCACGCGGACACCTGTGCCGTGGACTTTTACGCACGGGCGCTTGTGTTATTGTTGGTGTGGGAGGAGTGCACATGTCTGCTAAGTGAAATTACGCACGGCGAAAGGAGGCTAGAACTGTTACTGTATTGTTGCGGATGCCCCGCCTCTGATGGTAGCCTTAAACCTGGCACCACGCTAAAACAAACCCAAGCCTGCACTGAGCTCCCACTCGATCCAATTAGGGCGGACTCGATGCGCTCTCCTACGTCTTCATCTAGCAAGATCGACGTTGAGACAACAGGAACCAGAGGGGCATTGGCCAAAAAAAAAAAAGAGAGAGAAGGAGAGATTGCCTTGCCTTCTAATTTCTCCCTCTCCAGCCACAGAACAATGTCGATGAGCCCCAAGCATACGACCCCTTTTTCTGTTTCCGATATCTTGAGTCCTCTTGAGGAGAGCTATAAGAAAGTAAGTATGGAGAACAACAACCTGGGGGCTCCGCTCACTTCCTACCGGCAGCCTCAGGTCTCTCAGGCGGCGATGCAGCAGCACCACATGGGCCATAATGGAAGTGTGTCTGCGGCTTACCACATGACTGCGGCAGGTGTTTCTCAGCTGTCACACACGGCAATGGGAGGATACTGCAACGGCAACCTGGGCAACATGGGCGACCTGCCGTCCTACCAGGACGGGATGAGGGGCAGCGCCACGGCCACCGGATGGTACGGAGCCAACCCCGACCCGCGTTTCTCTACCAGTGAGTACCACACACACACACACACACACACACACTCACACACACACGCACACACACTCTCTCTCTCACACACACCTGCAGGTTTATATGATCCGGGTCCTATTGAGCCCATACTACTTCCTGAATTTAAAGCACCTTTCACTTTAATTAGTACATTTTTTTTTTTGTTCTTACTGGACACTGATTTATTTATTTAATATGAGTTGACTAAATAATGCTGAAGTTACTTATGGTGTTTTTGCTTGCACTTTAGTAAATTATTTAGATATTAATATTATTGCTTAATCATTTCTAACATAACTGTATTTATGGAAATTGTTAACATAATCATATTAAGTAAAAATAAAAATAAAATTGAGTGCATGTGCTTTGCCATCGTTGTTGTACAATGTATATTTTTCAAATAAAGGAAGAAAAAAGAAATAGTATGAGAAAATTAAGAATAAAATAAAATACGGGAAGATAATTATGGAAAGTGTAATTATTGCTGTCACAGAATGATCAGCTTTATTACTGCATATTAAACAATGTCTACCATTATGTTAATAACTATACACGATTGTGATAATAATGACCAGTTTATGTAATTTTATGCTCACTAGATTGATTATTTAATTTCCAGACTTGTCGAATGTGACCAAAAAGAAATCTTAATTTGTAATAGTGATATAATAGTAATGGTGATGATAATTCACAATAGTGCTAGTAATAGTGCTATTCATGCTGTTAATTTATAAAAGCATGTATTCTTAATCCTCTTTTAGTTTTCAGTTTAGATTAGATTAGATTAGATTATACTTTATTTTATCCCACAGTGTAGGAATTCACACTTACAGCAGCCAAAGAAAGCTAAATACAAATATTGTACAGAAAGGAAAAAAAATTAAGGGAACAAATCAAAATAAAACAAATCATAAATGATAAAATAAATAATAAATATTGACCAAGATAACAGTACAGAAAAATATAAATAAGCGGTAAGTGGGGTTTTATAATAATATTGCACATATAGTAAGTGGACATGCTGATATATATATATGATGTGTGTTTTTCTCCCCACAGTTTCTCGCTTCATGGGATCTTCTTCGGGCATGAACATGGGCAGCATGGGCAGCCTCAGCGCCCTGGCAGACGTGGGTAAAGGCATGGGATCTCTGTCCAGCACCCCGAGGAGAAAGAGGAGGGTGCTGTTCTCCCAGGCGCAGGTGTACGAGCTGGAGCGACGCTTCAAGCAGCAGAAATACCTCTCTGCACCGGAGAGGGAACACCTGGCCAGTCTGATCCACCTCACCCCCACACAGGTGAAGATCTGGTTCCAGAACCACCGGTATAAGATGAAGAGACAGGCCAAGGACAAGGTGTCCCAGCAGCAGATGCAGCAGGATGGAGGTTCCTGTCAGCAGCAGCAGCAGCAGCAGCAACAGTCACCACGGAGGGTGGCTGTTCCGGTGCTGGTGAAGGACGGAAAGCCGTGCCAAGGCAGCGGCCACACGCCCTCATCCTCCGCACAGACTCACCACCAGCAGGGAGGCAATGTCATGATCATGTCCAACAACACTTCCGGCCTCGGGCAGCACCAGCAGGTGGGAAGCACGGGTCACTCCCCAGACCTGGCACCGCACTCCGCCAGTCCACCGTCCCTGCAGAGCCAAGTGTCCGGGCTCTCCCACCTCAACTCCCCCGGTGCAGAGTACGGCTCGGCCCTGCAGTGCTCAGCCCTGTTGTACGGCAGGACGTGGTGACAACAAGAGACTCCTGTTATCATCTAAAATCTATCGAAAGAAAGAAAACACAATGCTTTCTTTTTCCTTTTTTTTCCCCTCCCAAGGCGCGACCACGCGTCCCTGTAAATGTGCGCTTTTTTTGTGCGGACGGACGGAACTGTGACTATTTGGAACTATAACATCCTGTCCAGAAAAAAAAAGTGGACGCAAGTGTTGGGATTTATTTATGTAAATTATATCGGAAAAAAAAAAGTCAGCACCCAAATATAGACCATGTAGGATAATTGGTGGAAAACAAACAGTTGAACCTGACCACGTGGACCATATTATATGGGTGCTGTAATAATAATAATAATAATTAAAAAAAAAAAAAAAAAAAAAATGCAGTGAATGATTTCTAACTCCTGTACACCGTAGATTTAGCTTGTAAATCTCCGTGAAAAGGTTTGACTTTTAATTATTTGTTGTACAAACCTTTTTGACGAATATTGACAGTTTGTTGTCGTTTAATTGGTATTTGTATATGTTTTTTCTCCCCCTCTCCTTTGTAACTTATATATTTGACTACAAAACAGTGCTAATAATAAATTATGGAAACAAAACAGGTCAATTTCTTGTGAAATATTTTCACACACGATTGTAAACGATGATAGAGAGAAAGACTTCAAATTATTATTATTATTATTATTATTATTATTATTATTATTATTATTATTATTATTATTATTATTATTATTATTATTATATACAAATTACAAAAAAAAATCTAGTTTTTCTGACTCATTTCTTCACAAACTGCGGTCCTTCTTATCGCTTTGAGGCTTCAGGTAACACAAGCGTGCCCTGCAGAGTAAACGGACCATTTATTTGCTCTTTCTTTTCTCTTTCTTTGCGTGTGTGTGTGTGTGTGTGTGTGTGTGTGTGTGTGTGTGTGTGTTTTCTCTCGGTGTGAGTCAGAAAGGTGAGGTTTCGGCTCCCAAACATCAAACAGCACTTCTTAAAGGGCAGCTTATCGATGAAATCCCTCACCAAACATAGGCCTGTATTATTCTCTGCAGTTGTCCACGAGGTTATCAACTGGTTGATCAATAATCAATCAATCAATCAATCAATCAATCAATCACTCGCACCAACTGAAAGGAAACCGTGACATGTTGTTGATGTTGGGTGTGAATAACAAACACATTCCAAATGTTTTTTTCTAAATAAAAAAATTAAAAAAACAAACAGGTCAATCGCCTGCATGTGATAGTCTACGTTCAGATACACAGCGGTGGTAATATTAAACCGCAACCTGTGATTTATTTTTCTGTATTGGATCATAAAAGCTATAGTAATCATTAGAGACCATTCTTATGACTCCACGGTTGCTAAGCGACGGGGTAAACATGGGTAATTTTCATTTTGGACAGAAATAAACTGTTTTCAAGTCAGCAATGTCAGATATTCTTAAACTATAATTTTAAAAACAAATTCGGGATGCAATGATGGCAAAACAAAAAAAAAGGACTTTTAAAATTCATTTAAATTTATTTTTGTGACAGAAAAATGAGTTTTGGTCCCGGAGCAGTGAGATAAATTATTGTTATGATTACAGGCTATTATCATTTGAATCTAAATTCATAGATTTAGGAGATGTTGCCGATCTTCATCGGTCATGTAAACCTCTGAAAATAGTCATGAATCTATTTAGCTATTAAGTTTTTTTATTGAGTTTTTTAATTTAAAAAAAATCCAAAAATGATTTATTTTTTGATTAGCTATAAATAAAGCCAAAGGAACACCACAATTTGTGGTTTTTTTTTCCCAAAGTGAGGAGTGTCACGCTGAAATGACTTCAGCAGCGACAAAAAGCCCACATTGATCTTCTGAACTATACGCCTGACCAGAAGAATTACCATCATTATGAATAAATAACACATCTTCTCTTTTGTTTCATATCTAGCAATAGATGTACAATAGTAATTTTCTTCATGTAAAATATGTGCACACAAAAAACCTTTTTAAACTTTTTTTTTTTCATTTTAACATTTTTGAAATATTATTTCTCAGTAAAATGTGAATATTATTTTAGCATTTTACCAATCTGTAATGTAAAATAAGGCTATTTAGCTCTGTTGTTCCAAAGTTGACCTGGTAATAACTGGATAATTTTTAGGTCGTCATGTCTTTGACTTTAAAGGCATAACTGTGATATGTCTTGCACATGGTGTTTGAAAATTATTATTATTATTATTATTATTATTATTATTATTATTATTATTATTAATAATAATAATTTATTTTTTTGGTTTTTTTTGTTGCACGTTATTGAAAATTAACCCTTTAAGACAATTATGCTTAAGACGTTTCAGGATTGCTTTTTCGTGATGGCGTGTATTGATCTAATTTATGGAAAAATACACAATTTATTTTGTTTTATTATTACTTTTTTTTTTTAAATTAAGAGCATTTTTTCCAATCATGGGTTCTGCTGTCATTTAGAAACACAATTCAATCAGCCACCATGAAGTCTCTCCAAAGCCTTTTTTTGGGGGACACTTTTAAGTGAAACCGTTGCAGCATCAGTAACTATCTCCTATTAGGTATTTTGTTTGCCAGAGAAGTGAGAAGTTTGGGATTACATTAACATGTCTTTAGCGCGGTGTGTGGTCTTTGTGTGGAGCTTGTAGCTGTTGAGAATGACTTGTTGGAAGCGTGTGTACTCTCATCATTCCCTTTTGTAGAAACACACAGAGCGACTCCCCAAGTCCTCCTGCTATTATGAGGGGCTGTCTCCGTGAACCCCAAGCAATTAGTCTCTAATCTCAACCTAATCATATTTGAGTTAGCGACGAGCTGCTGAATTAGTTCCCCTGTTTATTATGAGCGTGCGATACGGACGGAAAGTTTCAGAGCATATTAACCTGAATAATACGCATGGAAATAGACAAAATAATAAAATAATAAAATAAAAAATAAATAAATATGCAGGAAAATTGTGCATCCTATTCATATAAATTCACTTAAGTCAGTAACTCAACAAGCAGATTCAATATTTCTAATTCGAATGTCCGTCTCAGATTAAAAAAAAACAAAAACAAAAAACAAACAAACTCCAAATGCAATAATATTGGAGATTTTTTTGCATATATTGTATGAAGGATCATATTTGAACTAATACTAATCACACCTCAAATAAGATTAAGTACAACACATTTTCTTGTTGAAATGTAAAAGTAATCTGATTAGATTATTGGATTATATTATCCTTTATTTTAAAGGACACAATACTGCAGCCAAAGACACAAAGAGCAAGCAAACAAGAAAGAAAAATGCAAAAAAAAAAAAAAAGAAGGAAAAATTAAGGCAAAAATAAACTATACAATAAAATAAATGAAATGAATAATAGATATTGGTCAAAAATAACAGTACAGATATATATATATATATATATAAACAATAATAGGTAATAGGGTGCTTTGTGCATTTTACCTATATGATAATATCCATAATTTCATAACTTTAGTTTGGAAATAAAAACAAAAAACCCCAAACATTTAATGTAGCTCACAAACTAACAGGACAACAATGACTGATAAATATGTGCTTTTGTTTTCAAATATTTTTCTTGGGCGCTGTCCATGGTGCTGAAAATGCATATTCCTTATCGCGCACCTGTTACTCTAAATATATTCAGATACTTCTTTTTGTCTTTGAGTCCGAATAATCCTGTTTTTCTTCTCCCACTCCAACATTTCAATGCACTACAGTCCAAGGCGTTCATTCATGTACGTCAGAAACAGCACAATTACTCAGCAACTGCAATCCTCTCTCTGCTATAGCAAACCAGCAGCAAAAAAAAAAAAAAAAAAAAAAATCTTTAATTGTCCTCCATTTATCTGGTTCTTCAAGCCATTGTGCAAAGAGTGCAGATGAGGGTCATTTGCGAACTGAAATACTTTGCATGCAAAGCAGAACACAGGATGCTGCAATACTTGACCTTTCAGCATAATTGTCGCAGGCATGAAAATGTAGCATTTACAGTTCAGTGAGGGACTCTTTTCCCTCTCATTCATGCTGAAGAAAACGCTTTAATACGTCTTTTCTTTCAAGGCAAATCTCTTTACGACTTAACAATTTGTCCTCTTTTTAAATATTATGGCTTGGAAGAAAAAAAATGGATGATTCCCTCACTTAAAATACCTAATGTTTGAATAAAAAGGTTAGGAGACTAATAAAGAGATGTATAATTCTCCTTAAAGCAGTTATAGGCATGTTTTTTTGTCAATATAAAAACATGTTGATGGGTTTATAGCAAACCTTAAAATCTAAGTGTGCTTTTTGTGTTATATATTCTATTCATATTGAATTAGGCAAGAAAAAACAAAACAAAACAAAACAACAACACTTCAACAAACTTTGCATTTAAACAACTCATTTACGGATGTATTTGCATGGATAGAGCTGACAAGTCGCATTTTGGTGAGAAAAAGTTAAAAAAAAAACTATGTTGAACATTTCAAGAGAAAAAAAAATATTATTTAAATGCATACAGAAGCATATGTTATTTGTTTGTTGTTTTCAGTGTGATTAGTGTTAAATCTTGCTTGCGGTTTTTACATTTACTTGATTTTAACCTTTAAAACTCTCTGTTTAGCTATGAATGCACCAGAAATATTAACACACTTTTAAAAATGAATATTATAGCTTTAAAACTGTATTACCATCTTTAGCATCACTGATGTTTTTTTTCTTTACTCTCTATTATTAAGAATATTTAGCAATGAGAAACCTTTAAAGAGAGTTAATTAAAGATGTGACCCTCATATAATGGAAATTTCATGATATAACTGATGGTGGTACTTTATACCATAATGATGATATCAATGTTTAAAACTACAACAACAACAACAAAACAATAGAAACAACTAAAAAAAAATAATATCACAAATGTTGCAGAGTGGTCCAAAGTATAACTAGAATTTTTTTTTTTTTTAAGATAGAGGTTGTTTTTTTGACAAATTTGTATAGGTTCTACCAATTGAAGCAAAATATTTCAATGTGAATTATGAGATTTACTTGCTCCATCTGATAAGTAAAGACTAATGATTTCAATTTGTTATTTTTGTTTATTCAAAGTAACTTTTTACATTTCCGAGATTTTACATGCGATATATATCTATGGTAATATGAAATTATATTTAGAATGCTGGCCTGTAATGAGTTAACTGCACTTTTTTACGTGTGTGTGCGCCACAGCCCCTTAAACACGCCAATTAAAGGAGTCCAGACTAAAGCAGAGCTGTCATGTCTGTGTACGGTGCCAGCAGGAGGCCTTTAGAAAGCAACCAGCCATCACTAACCCTGTTAACACCAGACCCTCCAGAACAACCAGGGTGCCACTGCTCACTCCATAGGCTCACAGCAATAACTTATCTATTTAATGAAGCGTTGAATAGTCCAAGGTTAACCCTCCATCCCCCCCCCGCCCCTATAGAAATGTTCATTACTTACATGCTGCTAACCCAAAAGCTATCTTACTTAATGTCAATTAAAAAAAAATAAAAAAATAAATTATAGAACAAAACTGCACAAAGGCAATATTTATGCATGAAATTGGTCAATTTTGGCAAAAAAAAAAAAAAAAGGCTACTTTGTATAAGTCAATGGTTTTCAAATCTGTTGTTCCCCCCTTTGAAGAATGAAAACTTTTCAGCCCCCCCTCCCTATCACAACAAAATTTCAACAAAATTAGTCAAATTTAACCTTTATTGACATTTTATTTTTCAATATGTGACTACTCATCGAAACTCATAAAAATAACATAACGGTATAAGTTTATTGAGCCAAAGCTCATTTTCTTAGAATAATGCTTGAGGCCCTTAAGCTGCTCCGTCATGTCCTCATGCCCCCCAGTTTGGGAACCAGTGTTAATTGTCTCCATAGTTTTTGTCTGCTACATTGTTTTAAGTGACAATAACCAGACTATGAATAATTTAAAAAAAAAAAAACATGTAAATGCAAACTATATTCAAATATATATTTTTGTGTACAAATAAAAACAAACTACATTTCTTCTCATGGCACGACATCCAATCAGAACTCATCTTAAGCATTAATCACATCAGATCAGTGTGTGTATTTATACACATTAATACCATCCAATATCAGGCTGATAAATGGTATCAAATCATATTTGCTTTATATTTCGGTCAACTGTATCTGTAACTAAATTCTTTAGTTCTTACCGTCATTTTGTTGGCTGAAACTAGACTATAACTGAAATAGTCCTGGTGACTAAGTTGCATTTTAGTGAAAAGACTACGACTAAAACTCACTCAAAATGTTCTGTCAAAATGATTACGGTTGGAAACCACTTTACTTAGTTATGGTTTTAAACATTCCTATATATTGTACATTAGAGATGTAAAAAGTACTGATCAAGCAAAAGCATGCAATTGAAGTACAAGTAAGTCATACATAAAATACTCAAGTACAAGTAAAACTTGTCGCAATTGAATAGTACTCAAAGTAAAAGTTACTAGTTACTTTCAACCCCCCATTTTTAAATTTTGGTAATACATCTTCCCACGGTTCCTTTGCATACAGTAAACATCTCATGTATAAACAGGAAGCGACCCAAATCGTGCACAATTGGAATTGAATTTATTGTACACAAAGGCATCTGTATAAAATAAAAGGTTTGTCAAAATGTACAATTATTTAAAAAAAAAAAAAAAACTCCAATTAATTAAATTCAAAATTTGAAAAAAATCTAAGCATAGCTAAATGTATGAACTCTAAGTCTTGTCAAATATGCCAATGCCATGTGGATAATAATAATAATAATAATAATAATAATAATAATAATAATAATAATAATAATAATAATAATAGAAAGTGGCTGGGTGTTAAAAAAGACAAAAAAAATCACAAAAAATAATAGAAATGTCACAAATTACTTTAATTCTTTTAAAATGTACTTAAGTACAAGTAAAATGACTGATTAAGAAATATACTCAAAAAAGTACAAGTACCCATAAATCAGAATCAGAATCAGAATAAAAAAATAAAAAAAAAATAACTCAGTGAAAGTCAATTAGTAGCGTGAGTACTTGTAATCCATTACCTTGTGATACATTATATATATTGAGTTCATATTAAATATTGTGTTGAATTCAGTGTAAACGCATGAATCCTATGAACAACACGTGTTTACTAACTTGGGGTCTTACGCAGTCACTCCATGCTCATGTGGAAGTGAACAGTGGGGTTTCCGTCTCTTTGGGGGTTTAAAAAAAAAAAAAAAAAAAGGCCTTGAATGTTGCTGCACAATACGCAATCAAGATCCCAAAGCCTAGACATTAGATAGCTTAATGAGTTCAGACTGCAATCACTGTTATGAAAAGGCCTGCAGGTCCATTTTCACCTCAGTAGTGCGGAGAAAAGGCTCCACGGGGCCCATTTAACTCACACATTACTACAGGTTAATGAACCACGGGCTGGAGGTGGATGTAAATAGGGCCCATATAATAAAAACCTGTTGAGACTCGGCTGTTTTGTTTGGTTTCCAAGGAGGAGGGGGTGATATTTGCCCCCCAAATGAAATATGTCATTACGAGGAATTCATGTGACACAAAAGGGGCGACAGTCAAAAATTGCCCCTCTGCTGTTCGGTAATTATATAGTTAGCCCTGGCAGGTGCACACGGTCCATCATGCAAATGGCTTTGGCTGTGCTGACATAATTAACCGCCGCGTGTCGCTTAAATTAACAATTAACTAACATGCAATTCTCAGCTCTATTGTCATGTCCTAGTGTCGAATTGCTCAGTATGACGAAGCCTTGTGATTTATTACTGACTTGGTCAAGTGAAAAGGCCAAATGAACGGAATTAGACGTGCTTATATCATCTAATCCAGGGTTTCTCAAATAGGGGTACGTGTACCTGTCAGTGCACAATCCTTTTGAGGGCCTGACCCTTGCAGATCCTTTCAACGCATGCGCGAAACGCGTCTACATCCGGTCGGCCTTTTTTTCTTCTTCTTCTTCTTCTTCTTCTTCTTCTTCTTCTTCTTCTTCTTCTTCTTCTTCTTCTTCTTCTTCTTCTTCTTCTTCTTTTTCTTCTTCTTCTTCTTCTTCTTCTTCTTCTTCTTCTTCTTCTTCTTTTTTTTATTATTATTTTTTAAATTCTTCTGCTTTTTCAGAAAAATTAGAAATCTATGTTTTTTGTATAGTACGTTGCATTATCAGTCTGCACTTTTATATTTTATGTGAGTATATATATATTTTTTGCTTTGTCAGCTGTATATTGCAGAAGCTTTTCAAAACATAATAATAAAAAAAAAATCATGTTTTGAGTGAATCACGATTTATTTAAAGTTTAATTCTATTTTCTGTTTGTTTATTATTGTCAATGTTGTGATCCGTTTTCGTATATAGACCCTTTAATTGTTTGTAAACATTGTGACGTATTTTGTTGGGCGGGGCTTAGCCTTGGAGGCTAAACCACAATTGTCTTCGATTTTTCTGAGCACGAGTGTCCGCTGGAATTCCTATAAAACTTTCGTTTAACGTCCACTAATGTTATTCGTCCTATTCTGGTACCCAAACACACAACAAAGCTGTAACATCACTAGCCTCCACAGTCTTTAGCCAGCTGTGTTTCCTGTTTCCTGTTACTCGTGACGTGGGTCACTAAGGGGTCTATATCATCTTGCGGTGGTTTTTCCTTTTTGTCTTTATTTTCAATTTTTTGTTTTTAATAAAAAATTAAAAACCACAAAATAGCATGATAATTTTCAACAAACGTATGGTCGGTTTACATTCGATTATCACACCCAAGGAGCTCTGTCGTATAGATTGCGAGTGAAGGAAGTGACGTAGCCTACGCACATACGTTAAAAGGATCCATAAGGATCAGGCACTGCCAGTACGCCTAGGGCAGACATATGGCAACCGGCGAACCAGGGGCCACATGTGGCCCTTGTTCTAATTTTGTGTGGCCCACCAAAACAAAATTGTAATCCATGAAGTTGGAAGTTATACAAAGAACAACATAATACACACAAAACTCCAGAAACCAAGAAATCAACAGCAAAATGGGAAAAATATCAATAAAAGTACAAAAAGTAACAACAAAAACACAAAAAGATTATAATAAAAGAAAAATTACAAAAATGTTGTCATAAAACACACCAAATGACAACAAAGACACACTAAACAACCACTTAAAAAACACAAAATGACTCCAAAAACAACAATATATACAAAAGGACTTAAAAGACACACAAAATGACAGAAAAATGCACAAAATGACAATAACAGAAAAAAAATATGACAAAACCACACATAATTAACTGAAAAAAACACATGAAAAGGCAACAAATATTTGCCATATTGACAAGAAAATCTACAAATGGAATTCAAAATTACACAAAATGTGGCCCTCGGATTAGAGAATCACATTTTTTGTGGCCCCGTTTGAGATAGAAGTTGCCCATCTTTGCACTAGGGGTACGTTATGGCACTACAGGGGGTACTAGAAAGAGAGAGAAAGTAAATTAACAAATGAAAGCATTAAAAGTATTTGGTTTTATCATGTTTATTTCTAGTTAAAAATGATAATCATAGTTATGATAATAAAAAGGATCTTGATCAGATCGTGAACTGAAAAGACAAGGGTCAGTCTTGGTCCCACACCAGGGGGAAGATGACTGGATATGATAGAAACTATAGAAATAAATCTATTCAGGAGGCACTAAATATGGTTTCATTCCATTTATTTACAAAATTAGATTCTTTAAAATGTGTGTTATCAGTGATAAATTCCATTGTTATTCTCTACAGTTATTTTTTCATAGAATTCTGAGCAAAGTATTGTCGTCGGACAAAGTGATACTTGGATTCAGAAATAAGAAAACAGGGATACATGGGCCAAAAAAGGTTGAGTATATCTGCATGTTAACGTTTATGTTAAAGCAGAGGAGCACATGCATGTTGCACACACCAAGCAGCACTATGTTGGTTAAAAAAAGGCCCTTTAACAGAATAAGACCACATGCTGCGATGCAACAAGCAGTGAAAGATGTGCTTTTTTAACCTCTCCACCGATCCCCATACAGCCTCCAGCCTGGGCGCAATTGGCCCCACCGTGGCCCACCCACACTGTCATTATCCCCACTGCCCTCCGCCATGACACGAGGACAAAGTAGACATTAAGCAACATTAAACCCTGGGATGGGAGTAATCAGGAACCCGTTATCTGTTAATGAAGGAAAACACATGCGGAGCGATACACAGAGCAGGTAATCAATAGAAAGGCCTGACAAAGGGAGTCACAGAGGACCCCCCCCCCCCCTAAAAAAGAGATCTGCAAATCAATTAGAATTGCTGTTTGCTTTGAAACCGTTCAGTCTATTTCCATTGATTACATGTTCATTAAAAGTAATTCCTCCCAGCTATACACACCACCAACAACAGTTGGCTCATCCAATTGTGCTTTTAAAATGTCTGATGGAGATCACACTGGCTGGGGTCCAAGCTCGCTTTTTTTTTTTTTTTTTAGGGTTCATGGCTTCACAGGGAGGAAGTTTGAGTTTTTTTTTTAAATGTGCAAGACTTTTCCATCTGAAGTTTTTAACATTAATGTGACAGTAGCATTCCTTTGGTAAACAAACACCCAAACATAAGGCCATGGCCACCAATAGGAGAAAGGATCATAACAATATTCTACATTGTTTAGTTTATCTGTTGTCTGAATGGGTATTACAATGCAAAACATACTAACATTGTCATCATTTCAGAGATTTCATCAGAGAAGCCAAATCCTTATAAAATGACAAAAACCTTCAAACAAATACATTTGAGGTGTTTTTGGTTTGTTTATTTATTATTATTATTTTTAAAGCGACTTAAGCCTAAAAAAAGGATTATAAGAAAAGAATATACAAACTATAGCTAAAAATAGAAGAAAAATAAAAAAAACAGACAACAGTGGAATAAGCAACTGTTTTAACCCCACATTAATGCAAAAACCTTTGCCAATTAGTCAAATATTTTATTTTATTTTTTTCTTATTTACCATAGGTTTGATATGAAAAAGCAACCATTTAATATTCTGTTTTTCAACTGAAACATTAGGTCTACTATGGTCCACTAATGATTTAAAGTAAAATAAGGGAAGGATTAGGAAAGTCAAGTCACTTTTAATGGAGTCTATGTTTACAGCAGTAACTATTATATGGCTGGGGGAGAAAATGACCAAAAAAAAGGCACATTTTGCCATTATTGTAAAAATTTAGTTCAAGTTTTTTTTTTTTTTTTTTTTTTTTGCCTATGTGGATTTAAAAAAAAAAAAAAAAAAAAAAAGTCAACAGTGTTGTTTACCTGAGTTTAATATTAAATTTCACCCTCAATATCATCCACTGGCTCCCCTGCTTTTTACACAAGCTGAGTTGCTTTTACCAAAGACCCACAACCTCTTGTTGGTTGCTATAGCATTTTCAAGCACCATTCTGAAAAATCCCAACCCCCACACAGACCTACTCTGCACACTTGTAATAAATTACCCTCAAGTGAAACGACTAAAAATGAGCTGGACCAACGCTGGACACGACCACTTCACTGAATAACACCTCATAAACTTTTTCATTTTTTTTTTTTTTTTTTTTACTGAGCCTGATCCTCAATGCTTTTATACAGTCAGTACAGGTGTCTGGGTCTTTCTGCTCACATGGGCTGAACCTTGACAACTCAATGGGCCCACTTTAATGGCAGCTTCTGGTTATCTGACTGATATTATGCAATCACAGTTGCAGATATAATCCGTAGGCGGCTGGTTGCATCCCAGGCAGAGCGTCCTCCTCCTCACCAGCACCCAGCAGTCTGAAGTGCAAACATATGGCGTGAAATGCTGTGAAGAGTGCTGATTTGATGATTAATCAAACATGCCCGCCCTCCAAAATAAATCTGTGCTAATAGTACAAAAAGTAGATGTTCATGACAGCATATGACCAAGTTTGGTGGTGATCAAATCCGAATCAACGTCTTTATTCTACAATCTCCATCTTTGGCAAATTGAATGCAGGGGGAAAAATAATTTTTAGGCACTTGACTTTCGCTATTCATAACTCTGATTGGGTTTCGCAGCTCTCGCTAAAAAAGCATTTACATTTTGAACGAGTCTTCAAAAATATTGTCCTTGCAGCTAAAAAAAAAAAAGTTTTGAAATTATTCAGAAATATTACATTAGCTTTTGTGGAAGCAGATTTGGGCCAAGTTTGATGGAGAAATGAATTTGGGTAAGATGTACATTTTAGGACATCCTCAGGTCTTAGAGTGGGGTCATGTTTCAGACCAAACTGACTCATGTCTCAGCAAAACCTTCCTCAAATGACACGGCCACAGACTTCAAAATAAAAGTCGTCAGACTTGGCCTGAGGATGTAAAACACGACATGACATATTGTGAAGAAACTGGAAATACAAATGACATCATCAATACGAGAGTAAGTGGAATGTTGTTATTTTCTGTTTTATTTTAAAGGTTAAGATATATCAACTTTTCATTAAACTATGTATTTATTAATCAAACAATACGTTGATAGATCTTAACTTTAAAAAAAAAATGAAAGGAAAGAACGGCTTTTCAACTTACTTCTTCATGTGTTTTTTTCAGTTCCTTCAAAATAAAACGCCATGTTTACGGTGTCACGTACTGAGTTTACCTCCGTACTGAGATTTTAACCCTAACCCTAACCTAATCCAATAAACAAATAAAACATGTGTCAGTTCACTTTGAAAACAAAAATAAACAAAAATTAATTACTATTTATTTTATTTTATTTTTTAGCAAAAGTTAATTTTCCGGTAGTGGGCATGTGTGCGCGTGTGCGTGTGCGCAATCTCAGTACGATGCGCACTTTTATTTTGAAGTCTGAGTCTTTTTCACTTGATGGCGTTTGGTTTGACAAGTGAAGCTTTTTCATCTGACATGAGTCCATTTGGTCTGATACAATGCAATGCAATTTTGTTTTTTGAGAGAGACTTGATAAACCATTTTATTTATTGCTTTGGTTGTGTGTGGTTTAGCATTTGAGGTGTTTTTTTGTGTGTGTTGCTAACAGAGACTGACAGTCCATTTTATTTTAATTGTTTCTTTTCTTTGTTTAAAAATATTTAAAAGTTCTTGACGTTCCAGTTACTGTACAAAGGTAAACAATACTAAGTTGATTGCACTTGAAAGGTTGTACTTGCATTATTATGATACATTAGTGATTCATTTGGTCTAAAAAAAATGTTGACAATAATCGTTTATCGGCAATAATTTGTGGGACAATACATCATTCAGCAAAATCTGTTTTCGTCCCAGGCCTACATAGGAGTTTATTATTTTCTTTACAGCTTCAATTACATTTATCATCCTGATGTATGATAAGACTTATCCCATCGTGCATGTAACAAAAGTCATTTTGATTGGATACCAGAAAGAAACTGAGTTGTGATTGGATTTCGTCCCATGTCAACATTATAGATTAGTTTTTATTAGACGACAAAAATATCAATACGTTTTTATTTATTTTTCATTCACATGTATTTTTTTAATTAGTCATAGTCTATTTATTGAGAACATAGTCGACAAAAATGATGATGAAAATTTTTAGCCAACATAATGAACACTGCCAAGAATACATCCAGCAGTGAATAAAATACTTTTTTTTAATATTTGCATTTTATTTGACATACAATACCTCCCTAAAAAAAACAAGATCATGGCTTCCCAGTAAAGGACCCGTGCCTGCTGTGTTTTTGGCAGGAAATCAATACAGGAGGAAAATCTGTTCTAATCATCTGTACATTTACCATCACAATCAACAATCAAAGCCAAGACCTGAACCTTTATTTGGAGGTCTGAGCTGAACAATTTTCCCACTGTGAAAGGCAAGCTAAATTAGAAGCCTTGGTTCCTGTTAGTTGCTCTTAATGGCTCTGATTTGTGAACTGCTAAATGAGGTTATATAAATTGATACTGGCAGAGGCCCCCAGGTGACAGGTGCAGTCAGCTGAAGGTGGGGGCAGGGATGCTGTCATCAACTGGGAGATGAATACAGAAAGATGTATTTGTGGGTACACTAAAAGGAGTGATTTACAAGTCCCATTTGGGTGGATTACCTGGAAATATAAGAGAAAATCCCATAGTGCGTGGGAATATGCAAGATTTTTAAGAATAAATCAGATTTGTTCCTTCATCAAACAAAAAAGGCCCTTTATAACCAGTTTATAATTCATCGTTTTTTCTTTTCATGTACAAAAGTGTAAATATATGATAAAAAAAGCCTTTACTTTACCATAATATGTGCAAACATCCCTTTGGTGTTTGATGTTTTACTGCTGCCACTTAACACAGCACAAAATATCATTGACATGCTCGTATACCCCCAACCGTGGCATCTCTTATTTATCATTTATCCAGCATCATCCCTTCTAAATACTGCACGGCTGACTAAGTATATCTGGTGCTGGCAGCTGGCCATGATTCAGACGAGTCTCCATAGTTCTGACTGAGGATGTAATAACAAGGGAACTATCAACATACAGCCTCTCAGGGAAAGACTGCTGAGTGATTGGAGCACTCTGACTCACTGCACTTCACTTCAGTCATTTAAGCTTTGCCCGCTACCGGGGATGTCTTCCTTCAAATGCTGCAGCTGACCAGTTGTGAATTTGATGGACAAAAACTCACATTTGCCTCCTAATGAGTGGGAATGAAAACATAGATAAACCCCACTTTTAATATTTGGTTTTATCTATTCAGAACTTAGCCGATAAATTAAAACTTGACGCCAGTAAATGAAAATGGTATTGGCAGTAATGTGAACTAGAAAAAAATGCATTGCCACAACGAATTGCAAACTCCTCCAGCTGTATGTGTTTATTGTCAATGAGCACAAGTTTGTAGACATTATGAAGGTAGAAGCAGGCTCTGGTCACACTGAGCTAAAGCTGCCCATAGAAGTCTAGGGTTAAAAATTTGGAACTTAAAAGTGGGAACGATTCACATTCTCACTTTTTATTTCAGACTGAAACGTAAACCTGCTGGAAACAATATTTATTTTTTATCATCGGATAAAAACGCAATGTACGCTTCATTGAAAATCATTTGATTTGAATCCTCACTTTAAACACTCTCTTATTGACATTGTCCGTCAAGTTTCGTGCATTGCATTGTGGGATGTGGAGTCCCATCGATGGATGCATAGAAGTGTGTGTTTTTTTTTTAAACTTCATTCTTATTTTCTTGTGTTTCTTCATCAGACAAAGTTAACAATGATTGGCTTGACACCATTTTTGTTCTAGTTCTTTCCCGGCATTGCCTGTGATATCACCTCGAAATAAACATCCACCATTATTTGCCTCGACTTTCAGTCCAATGGGAACACCAGAAATGTGTCATAAAATAAGACATTATGATAAGAATTCCATTTACTCCACATCCCACAATGCAATGCGCAGATCTTTTCATTTCTAATGTCAATAATGTTTATAATTTACAGTGGGAATGAAAACAAACTTATAGGGAGCAATTGCCATCTTTTATATCTTTTCATTCTGAGGTAGATGATCTCCGATTTATTTATCTTTGACGCCTACACAATGTCTTTATGTGATAAAAACCCATGATAGGATTTTTTTTTTTGCTATAGATTTAACACACTGTGTCCTTCCTCTAAACCTGATAAATCAATTCATAATTCTGACCAAAGCCTGACTATTGGATATAGATCTAAATATAGGTTAAAAAACAACAAAACACAACAAAAAACATGACCTCTTGAATTAGATGCAAAGCAGACTGTTAACCTGATTTTGCAAGAGCACATAGAAGAAGTGCTTGAGTGCAAGTGGAATTGCATCTTCTCATAGCTGATTGAAACATTGGTATAGCCATAAAAGCCTGTTAATAACTTCACAAGGATCCTTTGCACTTTGTTGATATTAAGGCTCTTTTCAGTGAGAAGTAAAGGGCCCCACCTTCCCACTATTGGAGCATCATTACTTAGAGATGTTAGTGAGATGACTTTATTAGAATTAGTTTATGAACAGTCCTTGTGGTGGTTCTGCCGACTCCCTTTGCCAGAGGAATGAATCTTTTAAGATTGTGCATATGGCACTTATTGTGTTGTGTAATCAGTTTAGCCAGTGTAGTGACAATTGTTGAGAAATTGGAAGTGGGTGACACAGCACCCAGCTTACGTATAATGGTGGTGGCCGTGAACAGAGGGAAGGACTGAGTGGTAGTACCTAAAACAGGTATTTGGGATCAACGTGTCTATGTGTTATTGGAGTGTTTTCTGATGTTTTAAAGACTCTTTCTCGTTCTGTGCTGAGCAGCGGCCCCTCCCCCATCCCAAAGCGGTCACAGGTAGCCACAGCAATCCCAGCTACCAGTCAGAGTTGACCCACACCACTCCACGTCCAGATTGCAAAAGAATAGTGCATGTTATTTCTACCTTGGATGTGCTTCTCCTAGGTTTACACGCAATTTATCCCTTCTGTTATCTCTTTGCCTCTAAATACCAGTATGTGAGGTAGACAACACGCAGTCATTTACATTTACATTGAGTCCGCGTGGAACTCCGCGGAGTCCATTCTGCCCGAGTATGTTTGGGCCTTTAGACTGATGTTTCTCCATGTCGGTCTTTCTTTTTTTGGCTTGCTTTGCCTTGTGACTGCCACGGGGACTTTTCCTGCTGGAAGGTCCGTCATTGCTCTTTTAATACAGATAGGATGTGAATGCGCATCGACTTTAGTCGGGCAGCCAACAGTAACACCCCAAAACAGCTCATGGAGCACTCTGTTTGCAAAATGATCTCTGATTGGCTGAAAAGTAGTGTCATGCTCCTGGATTTCTAAAGAAGGAGTAGAGGTCCAGTATACTCTCAGAACACTTTGAATAACAATATGCTAAAAGGTGATAATGGATTTTTGACCAAATGACAGCAAAAAAATTTACATACTGCAGCTTTATGTGTAAAATGAATGTACTGTCCTGGAACTGTGTTTATTCTTTGATTGTTTTTTTTTTTTTTTAAACTTATGAAAAATGAATGAGCTCAACCTGCACTCAGTATAGGCTTCACTTCTATATTATTATTGTTCATAAGCATTTCCTACGATTGTTTTTAGTTAGGGCTTATGGCAGCAAGTATAGTAGAAGGAAAATGGTACACATTTTGGGTTATCTACATTCATAAACTCTGAAGTTTGTACCCTTCATAAAACCCTAAATCCTCCGTCAGCTGGTGAGTGGGAAGCTTAGCCAGAAGCCTGTGAGAAAGGAGTACATTTAATTATTCTTCTCTCTGTAAAACTAGACAAAACCTTCCCAGGCCAATCCACTTGGCTCTCTACATTGTGCTCTCTCTTTCTCCTGACCTCCCTGTCAGGCCTTTACTCTGTCTCATGCTCTGTCAACATCATCTGCCACCACACAGCAGCCAGGCTGTAAAGTGGACCTTTCTCTTTTCCCGCAGGTGGCCGATGTGACTGAGGCAAGAAGCAGCAACAATCCCTCTTCACTCTTCCTCCTCCTCCTCCTTCTCCCACTCCTCTTCCTCCTCCTGCGGCTCCTTGCTTCCTGTAAAACACAAACGGACTCTCAGTCCCAAGTACACTCTTGTGAACAAAAGAAAAATAATGTTGTTAAGCTCTGCAGCAGAAAAGAAACAACTTTTGTAAAAAAAAAAAAAATAATTAATTAAAAAGTTTCATTGTGAAGAGCACAAATGTAGCGCTGTCTTCCTAGATGGGCAACTTCTGTCACAGCTGGGGCCACAAAAATGATGTGATTCTCTGATACGAGGGCCACATTATCCACATTCATGTCAGTATTTGAAATAATGAAGAATCTGAGCATTAATACAGAAAACAACTTGCACCTATTGTTGCTTTGTGTTTTTGGATTCATTTTGAAATTTTTTTTTATTGTCATCTTCTGTATTTTTGTTGTCATTTTGTACATTTCTGTGATTTTTCATGTTTTTGCAGTCATTTTGTGTATTTTTGTCATCATATTTAATTGTTTTTGAGTCATTTATTTTGTATTTGTGTTGTTGTTTTGTATATTAATATAATTTGGCGTATTTTTGTTGACATTTTGTGTATTTTGTAGTAATCTTATACGTGTTTTTGTTGTTATATTGTGGTTATCAAGTCTTTTTGTGTAATTTTGCTGTCAGTGCTTGTTTTTTGAGAACTTTTGTGTATTTTGTTGCCATTTTGTGTATTTCTGTGATTTTATGTATTTTTGATGTCATTTTGTGCATCTTTTAGTAATCTTGTGTGCATGCTTTAAGGGTAATTTCATGTATTTTTGTTGTCATATTGTCTTTTTCAAGTAATTTTTGTGCATTTATGTTATGGTTTTGTATGTGAAATATTTTTCTGTATTTGTATTCTTATTTTGAATTTTCTGGCTGTGTTTTTCTCCTTGTCATTTTAGTTGCATTAACCTTGGTGTGTTGGCTGTACATCCTGTGACCTGTACTTTGTAATAAGAATGTGTTAGTAATGACATACTGTAGCTTTTAAAGCTGCACTTACAATTAGCTTTGAATAAAGGAAATGAAACATGGGCTGTGTGCATGGGGTAATCATGGAGTCATTGTAAGGGTAAATCTTTTTCTTGTCAAAGGGGTTATTTCCATGGGTTTTTGCGTGAGTGCTTGTATATTTCTTTAAAAATCTGCATGAAGTAAAAAAAAAAAAGTAATAAAATGACTAAAGAAAGAGTATAGATGCTGCAATGGTAGAAATAAGTGTGTTATTTGCACAAATGACACCATTTTATGTAGTTTTTTTGTATTTCTTTGCAATTATTAACAAAAATGAGGATTAACCACTAGAATGTGCACAGCAATGGTGCAAAAAACAAACAAAAAGAAAGACAAGTTCAGTGATCAAAGCCCTGTAAAACTTAAATGTTTTTTTGTCTTTATACATCCCCTTAATAAAATAGTCACAGGGGATGAACTTTATTTAAGCAAACTGGAAAAAACAGGTTTGCTTTGAATCATCTCAGAGCATGTTAGTGTTCTCTTCTTCCTGTTTTGTGGGAGGACGTCACCTCAGTGGTGAATTAGGCTAAAAAAAAAAGGGCTTGTCTTTGGACCTCATGCTAAAATGATTGACCCGTCTAGAGAACATTATTGAGTGCTGATTGGTTCTACCGTCTCTTCTCTAATTGTTCTTTTTCTGCTGTTGCCTCAGTCGCTCTCCTCATTAAATGAAAAGGAAAAAAAAGTCTGAATAGTAAAAAAAAAAAAAAAAAAGATTTTCCCACAATCACTCAAGAGAGAAGAAAAAAAGTTCCCATCTCAGTGCCCTGCTGCAGTGCACACAGACCAAAGTGACAGAGAATGCACTTAAATGCAGTCATTGACCCTACAATTAGATAGTCTAAGCACAAGATATTTCTAATTATATACAAATTATATAACTTTTCTACATCTCAACAGCAAGTTCAAATATTTTGGAAAAAAACCTACACTTTTCAGTTCACTTCAGGTGGGTACAGCAATTAAAGATGAAATTTGTCTTGTCGTTTACATCAATTAATATTGGTAAGCACCTGAACAATTTCTGTCAATACTCCTACCCAAATCCCTCCCCCCCAATATAGCACTAAAAGCTATTACATTTTTGATGCAAGTGATGTAACGATTTAAAAGGCTTTTCACAAAAAAAAGGACCATTTTGACAAAATCTGAAAAAAACAATTATAAAGTTCAAAACTTCATTTTTACAGATTTCATATTGGAAGACTTCACATTGTTTTTTGTATAACCTGTTCACCAGTATGCACTTGTAATGTCAAAACAAGGGAGCACTGTGTGAATGAATGTATATGAATGCAAACTTGACATTTTGTGTTTATATATGTGTGTGTGTGTGTGTGTGTGTTTATCTGATAAATATGTCTATGTATATATACATTTATATGTATATATAAGACATCTATATTAGATTACAGCCCTTATTAGTTATAATAATAATATTATGTATATATAATTACATATATAATACTATTTTTAATACAGAAAGACAATTATAATATATAACTATTAAATATTGGCGAAGGGGTAGGATTTGATAAGTTTACCTCTTCCTACCCCTTTTCAGGCATAATAATCAGATATGAGATATGTATGTATGTATGTATGTTGATAAGTATATGTGGGTATAATTAAACATAGTTTATTAAATTTTTTGTATAATTATTTTTTCATAAAATATAATTAATTTATTTACTAACATCAAATGGTGTATATATTTTTGGATGTGTGTAGGTATAAGAATGTTTGATATGTATGTTAAGGTTCAAAATGTATTAAATGTCACATGCCTGGAAAAAAAGGGTTTAAATGTTTTTGACAATTCTGAGTACTTCATGTACAGAAAAGGGTTGTTCACAAGATAGTGGAACACAACAAAACAAAACAAAACAAAACAAAAAGATTGTTTATGATGTGGGAAAAAAGGCAACAAAAAATATTACGTGTCGAATTATCAAATTTTACCATGCTTCAATGCTACAATTCATGTAAAACTAAATTCAGAATATTTTGTGATTGTTGTAAACTATCAGAACCTATAATTATGGATGTTTAATAAAGCATTAAAGAAAGTTAAAAAAAAAAAAAAAGAAAGAAAGAAAGAAAGAACGTATTTACGTGTACCATCGAATCTCCAATAAAGCACTGCTTCTGTTTGGAGACAATTCACAATACAAGTGCACAAAACAATATATATTGCACGTACAAAAGAAATAAATACACAGTTGAGCAAGTTCAATGTGTGACAAGTCCATATTCATACATTTATTTAAATGAAGAAATTGAAGTAAAGCAAGCAATGCTGTGATAAAACAGGAAGTGAAGAAGCAGAATTAATTTAGCCATTGAGTGCGCGCACGCAACGTCAATTTGATGAACGTGCACGCGCTCGTAGCCGCTGCATCCCAGCCAATCAGCGCGCAGCTTTTACCCGCGTCACACAGTAATGGTGGAGACGATGAAGCAGAAGGGAAGCTGTTCTCCTCCCTGTGAGGGTACCAACATGTCTAACCACGGGGCATGTGTGAGCAGGCTGTTAACCATTCTGTCAGACTTCTCTAAACAGGTTGGTTTGAACTGTTTAGGCTGTTGTTACTGAAAGCTCTGAGCTTCCGGTATTTCTGTGGGTTTGGTCAGTGTGAAACATGCTAATGTTTTTAGCATCTGGCTTTGTTAGCATTCCTCGTTGCATGTTGTTTTTCCTCTGATAAAGCTTATTCTGGCTTAGTCAGTGTTTATAATCATATCAAGATTCAACACTGTATTTTTTTTATTTTTTTTAAATTATTTTTATGCATTGATTTTTTTTGGTAACAAATACAAAAAAGTGTGATTTGTCTCTCCAAAAAATACATTTCTACTAAGCTGTTCACTCTCTGTAGCATACTGTTATGTGACCGAGTAAACTGGCTTTTAAAATCTAGTTTTTCCTTCCACGGTGCTCCTAAGAATGACCCATTATTTCCTTTACATTGTACGAGGAGTTACAAAAACGTACCCTAGTGTATACACCTGTTGCATTAGTAGTTAGCGCTAGGCGATATGGACCAAAACTCATATCTGGCGATATATGATATTAATCTCAATATATTTAACTAAATAAAGGCGTACCAGAAAGACAATTCTGGGTTAAATGTGTTGATGAAAAATGCCACACGGACACATTTATTAACAAACAAATGCACAATATCAATATGTGCCACTCTTGTCTTTTTCTGCTCTAAGGGACAGCACGTGTGAGTGAGTTCTGTAGTGTGGCTTGTTTAAATAAAGGTCATCTAACTGAGCTTTACATGTTCTGAGAAGTAGTGAACGCAGCAACTCCTAAAACAAGTATTATAATACAAAATTTATATCTCAGAAAAATGAAAAAAAATTGTACAGGACAACAGCGTCTGACTGTACTCTATGAATAATATTAAATACTTCTATGATGTAATTTGTACTGTGATTGTGTAAATAAAAACAAGTTTAAAAAAAATAGATATATCTCAATATAGGCAATATTGTCATTTTCTGTACCGCCAAAATAGAACACTCGATATATCTTGAATCACGATATATTGCTCAGCCTTATTGGTAGTATTTATTTATTTATAACCTTTGTTTATAGTTAAGTTCCATTGACAAAAAAGACTTGTTTTGGACAACACATTATATCACCATAATTCATTCTCCTAAAAGACAAACAAATGAGTAAAAGCTAGTAAAAATAAAACAGTCCTGGTGGAGGTAATTATTTATGAAACAATGAAAGATATTATGATTTCAGCACCGCCATTGTTCTGATGTTTGTGACGCTAACCATGTGTGTTTTGAATCGAAGCTCAATTTAGATGATGATGTCCTTAAAGTCCAAGTCAACCCCAGTGCTGCGACTCTTCCTTCATCTCAGACAGCTCACGTGTACAATTGCTTGCAGGAGCACATCACAAAAATGCAGGTAATTTTCACCTGTGTCATTTATATAATGTAACTAAAACATTTCAATTCAAGTGTTATTTACCTACAATTATGGATCTTTGCATTAGAACTACATTTGTATCTGTTGTAAATGACCTAAATAAGAATTATGATCGATTTGGAGTATTGATTGTTCACTCCTTTTTTTTTTTTCTTAATATATAAATAGGCTCTTTCCGAAAGTCTCAAAACCCAACTGGATGCAAACCCTGATTCATCATCTGCACAAGGCAGCAAACCAGATGATGTCATCACCTCATCTTTACCCAAACAGCTGAGAGCCGCCTCGTCTGAGAACCGTCCCTGTAGCTCGGGGGCTACAGACAGCAGGACCCCATCTGATGATGTCATGGTTCAAATCAGAGCTGGGAAGTCAGAGGTTGGTTTCTGGGGTTAACATTTTAGAACCCTCTTTACTCTGTCAAGCAAATGAATTATCATTAGTAATTCTTCCCACGGATGTGCATTATGCACGTGATTCTCCGTAGAAAAGCAAGTGCTTCATGGAGACCTGATAAGATGAATGGGCAGAGAAAAAAGGGTCCTTTAGTGGTGGGCTGGGGAAGTGGAGAAACAATAATGGCCTTTGATTTTATGTGATCGTGGAAAATGGACAGACAATACAGAAATGGCAATATTATTATTATTTGTTGTTTTTTATTACCTCCATAAAGGAGTTCATCCTTTCACAGACATTTATTTTGTTGTTTGTTTTACTGTTAACAGCATAAGGTTAAAATTACTTAATACATTTTGACCAATATTTAACCAAAGGCCATGGCAGATTCCATTGACTCTTGGAGGGGATCTGGATCAATATGCTGAGTTTGTATCTGTTTAGATGTAAAAAAAAAAATCCCTGTCTATCATTTGGGTTGGTTCCTTAATAACCCCTATTCTCTGAGTACTCTTGTTTTCAAAAGTACTTTTATTTTATTCTTTAAAAACAAGTTCTGATGAACTACGGCCGCGCCCGCGAAACGTCTCTGCACAGAATAGCACGTACCACGTTCCCGAGAATCCAGTCAAATGACTCTGTTCCACTGAGTAAAGAAAATGCCGCTCCCTGGGGCCCCCGTGGCACATACGGAGTAACGGGCCACATTCATATATTAGTATGTGTCAATGATTCGGTACCACCACCTGTCGTAATATTTGACTGGCAAATAATTGAGAAATTGACTTTAGTTTTTTTCTTTTGGGCCCCTGGGGTCCAAATCAAAAATCGGGCTACGAGTGTTGTTGCGTACACATCCATAGATAGCTACCAAATTTCAGCCTGATCCGTTCACGAATAACAGCGGAGTAGCGATATTAACTAGTGTACACAAGAAGAAGAAGAAGAAGAAGAACCAAGTGAGTGGTGTTTTGAGTCTGGTAGCCCGGCCTAAAGATTAAGCAGAATTTGCAACATGACAATGAATATACCCTCGCATGAATGTTTTAGGAAAATATCACATTTACATGCAATTCGTCTTAGTATACAGGTGGTCAGTGAGACGGATATGTCAATTCTCGTGCAAAATCGGACATTATGTAGCAATAGGATGGAATTTGCCTTTTAAATTAAATAGCTATGACACAGTGATATTGTTCCCATGTTTTGGGACAAGTTTGTATACAAATTAACCATTATGTTTTTTAAGGAAAGTGGATTTTCATAAAATATTACATATCTTATCATATCAGTATTCACAACTGTGACACTTGAAAACATTTGTCAATGTTTCAGTGAAAATAGACCGTTACAGAAAAAAAAGAATGTTAATATAGGCACTGACTACATCTGTCATCTGTATTTATCAGTGCGCACCATGTTGGTGACCTCTGGTCCAATGTGTTGCTTTAGCAAGTATAGCACAACGCTGGATGTCAGATCTCACTCAAAATCTCAGCACGTAATTAATTAAACTGGGCTTTAAGCCTTTATTCGTCATGTATATATGTTGTTTCACATATATATTGAAATTTGTCCTCTGCAATTTAACCCATCCCTGGGGAGCAGTCGGCAGCCATTTTGCGGCACCTGGGGAGCTGTTCGGGGTTAAGGGACTTGCTCAACATCCCACAGTGATGGCCCAGGTGAGGCTTGAACCGGGAACCCTCTGATTAAGGCCAGTGTCCTTAACCACTAGGCCACCACTCTCCACGTGCTTGTTTCAGTGCATTTCTGCTGTGTATAAATATAGAATTTATGACTTTAGTTAATTCCATTAGTCGTATTAGACATGTTTGGCTGGATTTTGGGGAATGTTCTGTGATGTCACCTTATTATGGAAAGCAGATGAAACGGAAACTAAACGGCTATGTGTAAACGGACACAGAGATGACGGGGATTGGGTAAACTGAAAGGGAATTGGGGAAAATTTGAAACGCAAAAATCTGAGGCTCTACACATTGCTGGAGGGTTTTGAGAGAGGGCCAGGTCCTTGATGAATTATGAAGTGGATGCTCATTACTCTGAGATTGCATGTGGATGAAGGACGAGAGGCCCCATTCTGTTGTGCATTTATTTTAGTAGCCAAGCAAACAGTATTCATACTCTATCATCCAATGATGGCAGGCAGTTCAACTTTTTTTTTTTGGCTATGTGGAATTACTTTGTGCTAAATCTCTCATTTGTGTGATGCAAATCCCTCCTCCTACTTTGTCCCAGTTCATTAGCAACAAGTAGGTAAAAAAAAATAAATAAAATATTGAATTCTGGTGACTAATGAACAGCCCATCCATCCTGTGTGTCACATGGTTTGTGTCGTGTCCTCTTTCCAAACCCATAGATCGAGCGGAGGATATCTGCATTTATGGAACGCAAGCAGATGGAGATCAATGAAAACAATGTTCGCGAGTTCTGCAACGTGATCGACTGCAATCAGGGTGAGAATGGGAGAGAGGTTGAGGGGGGGCAGGGTGGAGAGGGAGCCTGCACACAGATTGCCAATGTTTGGGAGAGAGCTGATTTCCACAGGCGAGAGGTCAGGCTGAACTGCTCCAAGAGTGGAGCTGAAGTAGCTAACACACTCGGCCTCAAAACACGACCCGCTTAGTGCAGAAAAACACAAGATAGGGGAGCTTTTTAAAATTCAGCTCACTTGTGTATGACACCACGGATAGAAATCAGGCGAAGCACTAAGTTGAGGGTTACATTTTCCTTCGATTCATTTATTTTCTTTTAATTACTTTCCAACTCATGTGGATACTCATTGCAATTTATGTCATATTTGATCCTGCAGAAAACAGCTGTGCCAGAACGGATGCAGTGTTTACCCCATACCCCGGCTTTAAAAGCCACATTAAAGGTAAAGAAACGTGACATTTTTAAACTACATTTTAAATGGCATCTTGTAATTACAGTTTATAATTTGATGCACAGGCAGAAAACTCCCAGTAATCAGTTAATTGCACCATAATGTATTTTTTCAGGTAAATGTTCCAATTTACACCATACAGCACGGTTGGGGTCAATTATAATTGTAATCACTTAATTGGTAATTAATTGCAATTATGACATAATGATGTTTGTAAATGTAATTGGAAAAATCTGTTGTGGTTGTAATCATAATGGAATTGTAAGCATAAAGGTTAGGGTTTATTGGCATATTTATTAAAGGCTCAGTAATTGTGATTAATTGTAATTGAACTTTCGGAGTTGAAAATGTAATTGACTTGTTGGGGAAAAATACTAATTGTAATTTTAATTGGGAGATGTAATTGTAATTGACCCCAACCCTGCCATACAGTGATACACAACTCATAATACAGCTTTATTTTTTAAGGCAGTGATTCTCAGTCAACATTTAACACAAAAACAAGCTGTGACTTTGCTTAAGGAATTCATTTCATGACAAATGGGTGGGTTTGAACAGAAGCCAAGATAATTAACAAAAAATGTTTTTTTATTTTCAATTACAGGCCAAGAAAGGCATCAGTATTTTTGATTCACAAGCTAAAAATAATTATTTGGCCATTGCCTGCAACCAGGGTTGGGGTCAGTTACATTTTTCAATTACAATTACGTCTTTTATTATCCATGTTTAATAACAGCTCAATTACGATCAATTTCAGTTAATCACAATTACTGAGTCTGAAATAAATCACCCCATAAGACTCAACCTTTCACTTGTGTTAGCGTTCTGTTAGCTTTCTGTTAGCATTTCTTATGATAACAGGTCAGTTTTCACCCTTGTCTTAAATCAGCTGTAAAACACACAAAAAACTTATGTCATCTTGTGGTTACCTTGTTACGCTTCCTTATCCATAAAAATATTGGTTTTAATATTTTTGGTGTGGTCGTCTAAGCCGTTTTTCTGGCAGTATAGGCCTAGATTTCAATCGTTTTACAAAAATGGTACAATTATCCTCAAGAGAAATTACAGGAAAACTTGATATGAAACATATTTTAATAATTAACTACGTATGTGTAAGCCATAGAACTGTAACATAGTTCCCCAGTTTTGCATTTAATTAGATTATAATTGACAGTTTTTATAGAATTTCTATGCCAATTACAAAGTAAATAATCTGAATTCAATTACAACAGCAACAGATTTTTAAAATTAATTATGTCATAATTGTAATTACCTATACATTTTGTGATTATAATTTACCCCAGCCCTGCCTGCAACCTACTAAAAATGGATCTTCAACACACTTTTTGTGATGATGTTGAGAAACTCCCATTTAACTGTTAAAAAACAAAACACCAGTACATTGCAATGAAGATAGGATCGTTACTGTTTTCATTAGAAAAGTTAAACGTCTTGATTGAAGTATTTCCTGTGAAGGTTTGGTGCTCTGTGGTTAACTCAGGCTTTGGCCTTTGTTTGGCTGAGCAGTCTCCCGCGTGGTGAACGCACACGGACCACAGACACGCTGTGGGGGAGGTCAAGGAGAGGCTGGGGCGGCACAACAGGGGCCATCGGCCAGAAACTGTGGAAACGCTGCACTCGAAGAAAGACTTCAAAGCATCGAAGCTCACCTGAAACTCCCAACAGGTGAGAAAAGGGAAAAATAGATATTATTGCTATTATTTCCCTTCCTTGATTGGAGGAGTTCATTGGAAAACATGGTAAAAGTAATCAAAAATGGGGAAAACAGGCACTCCAAAATTGAAAAAATCAGAAAATGGAAAGATTATAAAAAGCCTCTATTATAATGGCCAAATAATTAAAAAGCCAAGATGTTTCGACCATTGGCAAACATGGTAAACGTATGTTCCAGTGGATAGAAGATAAAAGTATTAATGTAAAAATTTTAATTAAATAAAATTATAGTGTAGGCCTCAAATATCATTGAATCAAACATCATTTACCCCAAAAAGAAATAAAATTGCACCTCGAAAGTTTGTCTTCATCTCCATCGTAAACGGTCCATTTCTTGACATTTTTGCAGATTGCATTGTGGGATATGGAGTTGTGGAGACGAATTCATGGAAGTGTTTTTACTTCATTCCAAAATCACGGGGAATACCGGGAATAAACCAATATAATACGGTCCACAAGGGCCACTACCCAGCATGTTTTAGATGTTTCCCTCTTCCAACACACCTGATGAACTCATCATCAAGCTCTGCAGAATCCTGATAACGATCCTGGTCATTTCAATCAGGTGTGTTGGAAGAGGGAAACATCTAAAACATGCTGGATAGTAGCCCTTGAGGACCAGGACTGGGGACCCCTGCAATATGGTGTCAAATGAATCACTGTCGTCCTTGTCTGGTTATGAAACACAAGAAATCCAAGTAAAAATGAAGTCAAAACTCTCCTATGCGTCTGTTTACAGGACTCTACATCCCACAATGCAATGTGCGAAGATGTCAAACGGAATGTTTATGGTGGAGATAAAAACCATATTAATTTCATTTAGCAGTAAATGATGTGTAATTTATTGATTTATGAGGTATACACTATGATTTTATCTAGTAAAAAGGTATCTGGTGTAGCAGCTTTAAGTTTCTTTGTGCGACTCTTTAATATTTTCATTATAATCTGCTGTAAACATAAACAAATGTGCAGCATTATGGTGATTAAACCTGTGGTGTTTCACAGTGGCTTCAGTTCCTCTGAGTGTCTACCAGAGACTGAAAAAGTTAGAGGATCGTATTTTGGAGTTGGAGGGACTTTCACCGGAGTACTTTCAGACCACAGTGAGTATCAGTATTAACTAGTGTTGATACCAAAAGGTGAGTATCGGATACGATAAAGTATTGACAGTAACAGCGCCGTGTTCATCTCTTAATATTTATAGTTCATCTCCAGTTTTCTTACCCCTCCCCCTTTTCATTTGACACAACTTTATTCGCTGCTGCAGACGCAAACAGACACACTTGCAGCCCCTCCCCTCAGCTGCAGCTGAACACACTACCCCTTCATAACACGAGCTGATGTCGGCACAGCTGCAACATGGCTTGTGCTGCTGCTGGGTGGTCTGCACAACAGATCAGTTGGTTAGTAAAAAAAATCGCACTGTGTGCGAGGGACTGAGGGTGCGTGCACGCTGTAGAGATCTGAAGTTTTTCAAAATCAAAATCAGTTGTTGAAAACACACACATATGTAATGTTTTTTTGAAACATAAATCTTTATATGTTCCTGTGCAATATGTATTTCACAGCATGCCTGTCAAAAGAAAAGTTTCTTTCAAAATAAAAGACAAATCCAACACGAGAGACATTAAGTATTTATTTATTTTTAACCAGCTGTCTGCGACCCACCCAGTACATGTTTGCGACCCACCAGTTGAGAATCTCTGAAGATTGTTTTTTTGGAGATTTTATACTGTAGAATAGACTGGGCGTGTCTTAACTGCTCCAGGAGCCCCGCCCATAATCAAGGCATTTTTGAGTTTCCCTCCTAGTGACAGGTCAACTAAAACCATTTTTATTTATTCTTTAATGATGAAGTGAAACAAATACACATACAAAAAATTATATTAGAGTTCTCTTCAATTTGATAAATTCAAGTTTGATTATATTTAAATGTTTCTTGTAAGAACAGTTTAAGGGTAAAAAATACACTCTAGTGGGTAATAATTACTTTGTTGGACTCCATATTGGAGCTGTGAGACATCCGCACACACAGACTGATATTTCCCATGCTGAAGGAGTGGGTCCAGTGAGCGAGCTCCCCAAGTGTTCTTGAGATGCTGCATGTCTCTTCATGGTACTATTTCTCAGCACAGCATGCTGCTTCTGTGAGTACGCTGCTCTCCATCTGCTTTTGACTCACTGCATGGTTGTGTGAGCAGAGCAAGAGACGTCAAGAGTCTTGGGATAAACTGATGAGGATGGGGGGGCTTTTATACGTGGAGTTCCCCCACTTCCCCTGTTTTCTTCCTTTCCTCTCTCAGCGCTTTGGTGTTCGCTGAAAGGCGGGACGCAGCCGGTGCATGATTTCAGGGACGTTTCCATCTTATGTGGAGCAGTAACCACAAAGCATAATAAAATATAAAACTGCAGTGCAGGTTTTTTTTTTTTTCAGTTAAAATCTACAAAGTAGAATCATAACAAAGCTCTAAAGTGGTTGAATAGATGAAGTCCACTTCTGGGGTTATCAAGGACATGCTGGGCCATACCACCGTCCTTTATTTTTCTTCCAACTATAGTCAAAGTACCCATTGTAGTCTGAGTTCAATGCAAAAAAAAATACCAACAAAAAAATCGACGTTTTTCAATGTTTCTTGTCTAAATGTTTCTATTCTTGACCTTGTGGGACATTTGGAAGAAAACCGCTGAGGTCAGGCTCTCAGAGCTTGAGCCACTTAACAAAGGGTCAAACATGTGTTTCTGTGTCTTTTAGAGCCACCTGCACAAACGACCAAAAACAGCCATGGCCCAGGTAAAAAAAAACAATGTTTGTTTCCTGTTCTCGGAGCAGCTGGAAGTGGAAGGCTGAGTTGTTGTGAGTGAGTAATGAGCCGTTCTCTCTCAGTCCTGCAGTCTGAGTGAGTTGGATGAGAAGATCAGTGCAGTGAAGGCAGCGCTCATGAGGAAGGTGACGGACTTCGATCCTGGATATGGACCAGATTGTCCTCTCTAATGCATTCAATGTACATAACTGTGTATTTGTACCATTAGTTTTTTTTGTTTGTTTTGGCATTCTTCATTATGAACCATAAAGCAATATCCAGAGGTGTAAAGAGTATACTGATATATATCCTACTCAAGTAGAAGTACTGTTACTTGATTGAAATTGTATTCAAGTACTATTAAGTCATACATAAACAAAATGTGATGAACTACGGCCAGGAATGCGGAACATTTCCGCGCCAAATGGTACGTACCACATTCCCGAGAATTCAGTGAAATGACTCGGTTCCACTGAGTAAAACAAATGAAATTGTGCGGCGTAAAATCGTAATCTGCATTGAATTACCTTTGGAACGACATATCACACGACTATGCTCTGATAAAATGAGAAAATACCAGAAAAGGGGGTGTCCCCCCCCTTTCAAAAAGGTCTCAGAGAGGCTCTTGACATCCGCTCATAGAATATCCATGTCAAATTACAGCTCGATTTAACAAGCATTAACCACCAACTGTCGTAATATTTGACTCACAAATAAATAGAAAACAACTAATGGAAATTGCCTTAAAAAGGGGGTGGGCCCCCGGGCCCCTAATTAAATTGTGCGAGACATAATCATAATCTACGTTGAATTACCTTTGAAATGATATATCACACGACAATGTCCCATAAATTTGGAAATTATCAGAAATGAGTGGTGGGATTTCAAAAAGGGGCTCTGAGCGTCTCATCATATTCATTCATAGAGTATTCATACCAAACCGCATTCCGATCTAATGAGAACTAACGGAGGAGTAGTCATTTGAAGAATGGGGTCCCCCTGGCGCCCCCGTGACAAATACGGGGTATTGGGCCCCATTTATATATTGGTATGTGCCAATGATTCGGCCCCACCAACCGTCGTAATATTTTACTCGCAAATAAATGAGAAATCGACTTTCCTTTTTTTTTTTTTTACTTGTCTGCACATGCTGTCAAAGGTCAACACCACAGGAAGTGCACTCATTATGAGACAGCAATGCATATTTTGTTATTGCAATAAAATACATTGATTTATTTTATTGCTTAATTGTGACCATCACCAGCCCTCCCTAAGGAAGGGTAAGAAATCTTTTATTATAGGGAGGATATAAAAAGGGAGAGCAGTGTTACACCTAAGTAGAGGGGGAGGGGGAAAGGGAGCAGGGAGGAGAGACTCAAGGCAGGAAATAGAAAAGGTGGGGAAGAATAGACTGTTTTGCAGTGAGGGTGAGATGTGAGGTTGTAGAATATATTGTGCTTATTATGTTGTGTAATCCAGCCAGTATGGTGACAAGTGTAAAGCTTAGCTATAATGGTGGTGGCTGTGAACAGGGGGAATGAGTGAATGGTAGTACCTAAAGCAGGTATTTGGGATTAACGTGTCTAAGGTTAAGCCCAGTATGAGTTTTATCCCAGATCCCAAGGCGTGCCAGTGCATCGTATACCAGTATATGTGCAAAAAAAAAAAAACGCAACTGCAAGCCCGCAGATGCAGCCAGGCCAGCTGAAAGAGCGGAGGCCAGGGAGCCCCAGGCAACCCCCCCGCGGCCGAGCAACCGACAAGATGCCGACAAGATCCAAGGCCGAGAGGCAGCCACCGCCCCCCACACACACATCCAAGGAAGCCCCAAGCAGCCGAGCACCCAGCGCATCCCCCCACCAACCCCAAGGCCCCCCGCCAGCATCCAGCCCCACCCACACCCAAGCACCCAACCCCCCGAGGGAAGGGCCCAGAGAGCCCCCCGCCCGAGACCCCAGCAGAGGAGCCAAGGCCCCCGCCCAGCAGACGGCCAGTGCCGCGCGGAATCGGCAGCCGGCGGGCGCCCGCCGGTGGGCCCAGAGCCAGCAGGGTCCGGACCCCAGGCCAGAAGGACCCGGAACGGAAGCAGCACCGAGAGCAGCGCGCCAGATCGCCTTTCCTTGATGCCGCCCGCGCGATGCGCCCCAATGGAGAGGCACTTCCCTATCCCCTGAGTGAATGTATGTGTTTAGTGAATGTATGAAGTGCTATTAAAAAAGGGTGGATGGAGGGTGCGGGGCTCCCCATCCAGCCTATGTGTATATATGTGTATGTGGTGCAATAGCTCCGGAGGGTGGAAGTGGTGGTCCCACCCTCCGGGGGGTGGTGTGTTGAGGTGTAATTAAAATTGGAGGGATTAGTAGGGCAGCCAGAGGTGGGAGTGCCGCCCCCGCGCCACTACTTAGTAGCGCAGGCGGCGGCCCCCTCCACCCCCAGCCCCACCATCCAGCCCCCCAATGGTTGGGTATGTGAGTCTGGTGCAACAAGTGGGTGAGCCAGACCAGCTGGGTGTGAGTGATGTGAAGTGTCCATGTAGGAGGCCTGTCTGGTAGGAGCCCGGCCCGTCCGCACGGCGGGCCACCGGAGAGGGCAGACGGCGCAGACGGGCACACGGCACCGCGGGCCCCAGAGACGCGCCGAGTAGCACAACCGGAGACCCCCCGCGGCACCCCCCGAACCGCGGCGGCCATACGGAGCACGGCGGGACTCCCCCCCCAGGCGGAGCCAGGCACCAGCCACATCCCCCAGCAGTCCAGGAGGCGACCCCCGCCGCCAGCCGGCCCAGAGCGGTCCGCCCCGCCAAAGCAGGCGGCGACCGCGCAGGAGAGAGGCCAGCTCCCACACCAGGGCCAGCACAGGCCCGCACGACATAGCACCCTCCACAGGTGGGTGGCCCCAGCCCCCCCGACGAGGGAGGACACCACCAACCACCCAAGCAGGGCCACCCTGCCAGCCACGGACCGATAGGTAGGCGAACCCATGCCCCCCCAGCCAGGCACCGTAACCCCACATCAATGTCGCCAGCAGAGCCCCCCCCACCCACGGAGACCACCCCCAATCACCCCCGCGCCGACATGAGACACCCCCGACGCCAGCACAGCCCGGACGACAGCAGGCCCCAGCCAACAGCCCCACCCCGCCCAAGGCGGCGCGGCACCTCGCCGAACCGCAGCTCGTCCCCGGGCAGACGGTGGGAGGGCGCACCCAGAGACCCACCCCCGGGGCACCCCCGCCCAGACACGGCACCCACGGGGCCCGGCGCCCCCAGCCAGCAGACCAACCACTAGGATCTGCCAGGACAGGAGCCACCGGCCGCGCCCCCACACACACCCACCTAGCACGGCCCAGGGGAGGCCCCAGCGTGGGCGAGGCCCCACAACTCACCCTTCCCTCCCCCCGAAGCTACACAAGCCGGCCCCTGCGGTCCCCCAAGTGAGCCCCCGAGGGGGAGGGGGCGACCCTGCCCACCGCGCCAGCGGCACGCTCAGCGAAGACGCGACCCAGGGAACCAGGCGAAGACGCCCAGGCCGGCCGGCGGAGCAACCCACCGCACCACCCCGCCACCCAACGTTTTTTTTTTTCTTTTGGGGCCCCCCTAGGCCCTTAATCGACAATCGGGCCCTGAGCGTTGATGCGTACACATCCGTAGATAGCTACCAATTTTCAGTTTGATCCATTCACAAGTAACAGAGGAGTAGTGATTTTAACTAGTGTACACAACGAGAAGAAGAACAAAGTGAGTGGTGTTTTGAGTCTTGTAGCCCGGCCTAAAAAACTCAAGCACAAGTGAAAAGTAGTGTAATTAAATAGTACACAAAGTAAAAGTTACTAGTTACTTTCACCCCCACATTTTTTTTTGGTAATAAATCTTGCCACGGTTCCCTTGCATACAATTAACATCTCATGTATAAACTTAAAAAGGAAGAGACCAAAACTTGCACAATTGGAATTGAATCTGTTTAAAATAAAATGAAATGAAATACAAAATAAAATACTTCTCAGGCTATAGCTACTTTTACGAACTCTAAAACAGTGCAATGCTAAATGTGCCACAATTTTGTGAACGGGAATAGAATGAAAATAATATAATACAAATTGCTCAGGAACTGTGTGGTGTAAAAATGTAACACATTACTATTTCTTTTAAAACATAAAAGCTACTCAATTACAGTAACATGAGTACTTGTAATCCCTTACTTTCACCTCTGGCAATGTGAGTCACTCAATAAATATGACATTTAAACTTAGTAACAATAAAGTTGACTTTGAGTAGTAACTTTAGTAAAATGTTGATTAATTAAGTGGTAATTGAGTAAATAGAGCATTTTTCTTCTGTGTCTGATTGGTTGGTTTGTTTTATTTAGATCCCCATTAGCTATACTGGTGTCTACATCACTGACTATACTGTATATGCATCACAGTTACAAACACATTAGATAAGATGTACTAACAACATTCACACAAAAAAGAAAACAAAACCAAAATAAAACACAATAGCCAAAGCATAAAGTAAACTTAAAAAAAATATTCAGTATTTGTGCCATACATTACATAACAAGATTCATCACACAATATATAGTTTAATTGTATAATAATTCTTATTCTTGAGTAATTATGAATAGAAAAATAATGGTCATGTAGTTATGACTTTTGAGTGCTCGCTTGTGTAATGCACAGTGACTATTTCACACAGGTCTTTGTATATTTAGTAACACGACTTCACTCGTCATCATGAACCTGCCATGATTACACTAATACTGTTATTACTCACTGCTGTTATAGTATTAATGTACAATTGTATGTAAAATTGAAAACAAACTGGATCTGTAGCGTTGCAAAGCTCCCAGACTAATGAAGTGAATTGTGTGTGTGTGTGTGTGTGTGTGTGCGTCTGTCACTGTGTTGGTGTGTGTAATTGAGATGAGACACACACACACACACACAGAGAGAGAGAGAGAGAGCACCTGATGATTTATCTGCCTGACTGCTGAGTGACGATAATAGTTGTCATTATAACAAATGACCTGATTACAGCATCTCTGTTTGGAAAACACAGTGAAGACCCAACAAACCAGCATTAAATGGGGACGCCGCTGCGTTTGACACTGTGACATGTTCCATCAGAGGCTTCTTTTTTTTTTTTAATCCAAAGCTTTAACTGAAGCGATCATCAGGACTTTATCCTCTGTTATAAGCATATGTCTTCAGCACCATTACTTTAGCTTTTAAATTGAGACATGCAGCTGATCATGTTTACCTTAAAATAAGAAACGATACTAAATCACAAGAATAAATTGGCATTTTATACCAAAACAAACAACAGATTCTTATATATTTACTAGGGATGTGTATTGCCTGGCATCTGGCGATACGATTCGTATCTTGATACTGTACATAGGTGGCGATATGAAGTGTAAGGTGATTATTGCGTTTTTTTTTTTGTTTTTTTTTTTAAATATATGACTTTAGAAACAACTAATCTGTAAATGTGTCCACCTTCATGAGAACATTATGTATGAAATATATTTTATTGGCATATTTTACAGTCAAAACATTGGCTTTAACATGCCATGTGTCAACATCTTCAAATAAAAAATAAACAATCTGCCTGTGGCTTATAAACTTTGACTTCAGTTCAACATAACTGAGGTATATGTCTAGAACAACAAATTAATGCAGAATGTCAGTACTTACTTTTTAGATTTTATTGAAAAAACACAAGCTGGTCAACATGCCCAGGTTGCAGCACTTCTTTGTGTAGTTACAATGTCTCCTGCAGTGGAGAAGATTTTTCTGGTTAAATAAAGGTTTAAAAAAAAAATATTAAGAAATAGATATGGATGCATTTTGAATTGATCCAAGAATCGCGCGGCGTAATATCACGATATGCCAAATCGATTTTTTTCAACACCCTTAATACTTACTGAATAGCATGTTTTTCTGGAAATTGCAATACCTTGAATTAATGAATTATAACAGTCAATGTTCTATTCTGCAAACTATAGTTGTGTTGTATTTCTTTGGCAAAACTATAATTTCAGGTAATTAATTCCAGCAAGTTCATTTTGTCGTAATTTTTTTGAAAGAATATGTAAAGGTTTCATTTATTCAGTCAACTTTTTTTCAGAAAATTTACTTTGATCTCCTGACATGTTTCAACTGCCAACTGTCAGTCTTCCTCAGAGGCATCTGCTGATCGCTGTGATGTTCCCTTAGGAGGACACATCAAAGCGACTTTTACTTATTTACTTTTTTCAAGTAAATTTCCTGAAAAAAGTTGATTAGTCTGATTAAATGAAACTTGAACATAATGATGAAGTTTAGTCATAATTAAACACATAATTATATCTATTTACTGTAAATCAGTATTTTTAGTTTGTGATATTGTGTTATGTGTGACAAACACATTTTTCGATAATTCCTGTGACATAAAACAACAATCAATAAATTAATACAGCATAGTTTATACAGGATATGTGGTCGGTAAAAAAAAAAAAAAAAGGTAAAGCAGAACTGGCAACATTTGGCCACTTGGTTAATAATTACATTTGTTTGCATGTTCTCACTGGTCTGAGTGGAAAGCTTTTCTGTACGTACTCTGACTCCCTGCACAGTTTACAAACAAGCAAGTTAAAAGTTAAAACCTTGTGGTTTGTACAAATTGTGTGCATCTGTTTTTCGATGGACTGACCACCTGTCCAACGTGCACCGTGCCTTCTGTTGTAATTAAACTGCTTCTTTACTTTAAACAGCAGGAATCCATGAACAGCATAAAAATGAATCGCGTTATGTCCCCTGAGAGTTGATGAGGAGTTGGCAACAAACTAACAAAAAATCCCTCAGAGCTGAACTGGAATAACGACACTTCATTATATCTTCAATTTAAATACCAAAACGTCAAACTCATATTTACTATACCTATATATATGATAAATACTATATATCTTATATATTCTGATATATACTAATATATAAGATGTATTTTACACATGTACTTGTATATATTTTATATTTAATACTGTATACATGTTATAGATATTTATCGTACTAATATATATATATATATATAAAACAAAATGTATTTTACACATGTACGTATATATATATATATATATATATATTTACACACACACACACACACAAGTAAATATATATAATATATAGTATATATGCGTGTTATTGTACTATAATAACAGGTATTATATATACTACTATCCCTGAAACCCTGGAAAAAGGAACAAGTGGGTCTGAAAATGGATGGATGGATATACAGATATACATATAATATATACTAGTTTATATCAGTATGTAGCTTACTGATATATACTTGTACATATATACTGTATAAGATATATGTAAGATTATATAGATATAGTTATTATATTTTACTAGTATAAATAAATATTATATATGATATTGTATATGTAAAATATCAATATTAGTAAATACTAACATGGTATATATACTATTCATTTCTGTATGTAGTTCTCATTGCTAATTAAGAACTGCTAGACTGTTTTTCATTGTTTTAAATAATAATAACTATAAATAAATGTTGTATATACTCTGAGTCTTTTGACAGTAAGAAATTAATAGGAATTAAATGGAAAATATCTACAAAAATGTTTTTGCTATTTAAAAAAAAATATATGTTTTGTGGCTCTTTTGAGTAAATAAAAATATGTAGTGTGTTTTTTTTTTTGTGTGTTTTTATTTTTAGCATTAATTGTGCTGGGATTGTGACCCAAAAGTTCATTTAAGAAATTACTGTAACCTCAGTCCTTTTTACAAAGTCACTTTTTGTGCGTCTTGTCAAGATTTGGCCTCTGTGTTGATTGAGAGTGAGCAGGAATTCAATGGGAACGCTGCTTTGTGGGTTTCTGAAGGTATTTCATTCACTTTGCGAAAACGGAGACATTTCCTTTCACTCACTCTTTCAGGTGTGCTGTGCTTGTTGGGTTTCCGCCATCTCCCTCCTTCACAGACTGGAAGCGTCTGAGCCGTGAGGGGCCACAGTGTGCTGGGAAGGGGAGCACTTGAGCTGTGGCAGCACGGACGTGAGGGAAGGGGGTGGGTCACTCCCATTGTTCCCTGGGTAGCTTTTGTCTCAGACACGGTCCCCTCATGAGGGTTAATGAGCACAAATTGGTCTCTGTGTAACAAATGGATTGTGGAGTTGGACAAAAGCTTGTATTTAGTGGGCTTGCTTTTACTGGGATCCACCCATCATCTGCCCATTGAGCCAAACGCACTGACGGGCATCTGTATGAAGTGGTTCACTGAACAACTCATTATATTTATCCTCTCCGTTTTATTACATTTGCACATTAGGCAACGCAGATGGTGAATTTAGATCAAGTGTAACTTCCTGTATGTACCACAAAAGTAGTTTGTTCTTACTTCTGCTGCTCATATGAAGATAAGAAAGTCATTATGTCAACGTTAGTGTCAGTAGTTAGTGCTCTAAGTTTGGGTGGCCATAGTGTACCTTTTCAAATGAACAAAGAGCCACTTCCTTATTGACTTCATGTAATTCCAGCCTGTCAATCAGTCCCTCTCCGGTCCCGACACATCCTTGGGAACCTCAGTTAAAAAAGACACTGAGGTGTTCCTTGTCTTCTGAGGGTCCTGTATTTTTGTGGGGTGGAAGGAGAGGATTCATATCCATTCATATCTCACAAACTCTTAATAGGCTCCAAGCCCTCCAAAAAGAAAGCTCTCTCCTGTGACTAGTCAGCTCCAGTCTTTATTCATCTGTGGCTCCGTGTCAAAAAAGACTGTTGCTCGTTTGTGCCCTGAACAATGAGGAACAAGGCTGATTCTCTAGCTGGGAACAAAAGGCAGAAAACAGGCTTTTCACTCTGAAGAACATTAGATTCTGACACATTTTGCCATGGCAGTTTTTTTCCCCCCCCCCATCACGAGTGCTGTGGCTCTGGTCTTTTTAAAGAGACCACCTGTAGGCAACAAGCCTGTTCTTCATTACAGACAGGCCTATGATCACAGGATGAGGAGCACCATAGGCTAACTTTTTAAAGTTAACCCTGCTGCAGTTCATAAAGCTGCTCGATGAGGAACCGTAGATTACGTATTACCATTGGGAAATCTATTTGTGCTCATAATTTGGTATGTTGTGTTTGAATGAGGGCTATTGTTGCTGTGTGAAGGGGAGTCCTTCATTCACTGACGTGTCACTCACAAATGTCACTAGGCGGCTCGTAGGTTCAAGAGCTGCAGATTTTAAGCCCAGTTTGTCATACAAGAAAGAGAAGAAAAGCAGCTGTAGACGTTACATGTTTAAAGATTAAAACTGTGTTTTATAAAATAATAAGTATATGTTTAGTGCTTTAGCTTGGATTGGACACAAGCTACAAGCTAACGCTACGTAGGAGTGTAACATGATTGTCTTAAAACCCATGTGCTTTTCCACATAACTCACACATTTAAAAATGTACCGTAATGGCATCCAAATGTTCTTATAAATCGCTGGGTTCTCGCCAGCACTGTTGAGTGTATGGGCCCCCGACGTTGTAATGTTGCTCCACAGCACGTTCAGTTTTCAGCAAAGTGGGGGGGTTTTATGTTGTTTTTTCCTTTTTTTAAATCTGTACCGTCGTAATAATTGTTGCACACATGGACACAATAGGGACTCCAAGGTGTGCGTGGGTTGTTTTATCTCTCTTTTTATCTGCATAACCGAGAAACACATTCCTTAGCCGCAGCGTCTATTTAATACAGGCAATCTGCCTTGGTGCTTCCGTTGTTACCTAAGGACCCCTGCAGCCCTTTAGCTGCCGTTTAGGCTCCGAGAAGTGCGGATAGTTTGGACTCCGCTGTGCGCGGAGACTCAAACATATTGTGGCCTGGAAGGACCTGGCGGCAAAGGCACCGCCCCGCTCCCAACTCTCCGCTTTCCGGGGGCGTGGACATGGTTTCCTCACTGAGTCCTCTCCGCTCTCCGGCGAGGACGAAGCCACCTCACCCAGGGCACGGACTGTCCTCAGTGCGCCCCGACACGGGGACCGGATCACAACAGTTGGTGTAAGGGGTTGGTGGCGATGTCGGCCACCCACCCGACCCGTCTAGAAACACGGACCGCTGTGTAGGGCTACATGATTTTTGTGACAGATATTGCGATTCGATTCACGATTTTTGTACTGTGAGGAATCAAAATAAGTACAAAAAAAAAATAAAACTATGTGTCACAACAAACAGCAGCGCTACATGAGAAACGGACGGAGCTCCATACACGTTTAAGTTAAGCGCGCACTGGTCGGCTCTGATTTATGAGTCAGGGATGATTTGCGTAGTTTTTTGCAGATTCGGCGGTGGTGTTTGAAGCGGCCAGGATGGCCATGAAGAGAGTGGAAGGACATTTCCGTGTAAAAAAAAATGTCCTTCTCCTCACGGTGACAGCGTTTAAACCCGATTCTGTCCATTTCCGCGTTCAACAGTAGATTCCGTTTTCATTGGTTGATTCTGTGATCCTGTTAACGTGGATTTTATAGGACCCTAGTGTAGTTGTTAGCGCACTCAGAGACTCGCTGCAGCACATACAAGCATGTGTCTTGTAACCATCTCTGATTGGCCATAGCAGCCCAGGAATAATAATAATAATAATAATAGTACATTTAAACAAAACACAATACAAACACAAAATACAAACAACATAAAAATAATAAACAATAAGTCAACAGCAATAAACCTAGCAAACAGTATTTACAATATATCTTAAAATAATTGTCTATAAATGTATCTCAGAATGGTGAATAATGATAAGTCCACTAAAACAACATACAGTTATTATTATTTTAAGTGGACAGTAATCCATATGGGCAAGAATGAATGTTTGAACAATTTAAGAGATACATTGTTAAGTTTAAAACTCCCCATGTGCAAGAGTTTTTTCAATCTGCTTTGACCATTTCAATCTATTGTAATTTATAACTAACTTATTACTCCATGCCCACATTACTGTTGATTGCAGTAGGAGTTTGTGTACCCCTAGGGGTACGCGATGACACTACAGGGGATACTTGAGAGAGAGACAGAGAGGGAAATTAACAAATGAAAGCATTAAAAACATGAGGTTTTATAATGTTTATTTTTAGTTAAAAATGATACTATCAGCAACTCACAACATGACAACAAAAGTAAATAAGAGACAAACATACTGAATAGACAACAAAATACACAAAATGACGCCAAAAAAGATGCACAAAATGAGAGAAAAACACACAAGATCACTACAAAATGGACAAAAATAGCAGAGAAACATGCAAAATGACATAAGAAACAACCAAACCACACCAAAAACAGACACAGTGAGAGACAATAATTAAAATTATACAAACAACACACAGAAACGACAACAAAAACACTCAAAATAAGAAAAAAATATTCTAAATAACAGAAGGAACAGACAAACAACAAGAAGATACACAAAATGACAACAAAAACATGCAAAATGATGATAGAAATCATTGTAAATGATAAAAAAGAAAGGCACTAAATAATGTTTAATTCCACTCATTTACAAAATTAAATTCTTTAAAATTTGTTTTAACACTCATTCATGCCATCATTATGCTCTGTAGTTTTTTTTCACAGAATTCTGAGCAAAATGTTGTAGTCGGACAAAGGGGGAAACTTTCATTCAAAAGTAAGAGAAAGGGGTACCACTTGAGCCAAAAACGTTTGAGAACCACTGATCTAATACATCAATTACCTGAACTAAAATCTAGTAGCACAGCCCCCATTAAATTATTGTTGTTAATGAATTTATAGAAGTTTTTCTGTCATCTGTCATTTATGTTAATGCTGTTGTCATTGTGTATCCTCCACGGTTGGTATGCTGAAAGTCAGTCATTAAACTATTTTATTTGAAAAAACACTGTATTTGTTCAGAAACCATCTTTTCCAACAGTTTGCCAAGAATTGGTAGCAGACTGATTGTTCGACGTCGTACTGTTTGCGCCACTAAAACCCACTTGCGGCACATTTAAAGGAAAAACCTTTGCCACTTTCCAAAGTGAAGGGAAGATTTTTTTTCCTATGCTATTGTTAAATATGTGACAACAAGCCACCTACAGTATTTCTAAAAGCTTTCCGTCTAGGTTATCCATTCTTCCAAACAAGTAGATGATCTCCTGGACAAAACTACGAGCATTCTTGTTGGTTGATGAATTACTTGCACAATTATTTCCACACAAATCTCTCCGATACAAGCTGTTTGCACATGGTGGCCTGTCGCAGCATCCATCCAATATTGGTTTGACATACGGTAATACCTGTAACCACCACACCACACCACACCACACCACACCAACTGGCATGATGAGGTCTTGTCTCCTCTTTGCTGGAATATGACTCTGGATGTATCTGGCTAGCCCTCCACCATACAGGCTCCTGTCTTTCTTAAAAACACAATAACCCTGCACATGTATAGCATCATCTGCAAACTTATGATTAAGATAGGTTTCTGCAACAGCTAAAATGTGAACATTATTAGTAATCAGTACATCTTCTGTTCCAGCAACTTTTGTTCACCAGAATATGAGCTTATTTCAGTCCTCTCATGGGTAATTTAGTTAACACCGACACCATTTCGCTTCTCTGGGGTTTAGCAAAGGTACTGAAATGGAGTGTTTTTCATCTTATGTTGCAATTTGACCCTTTTTGGTTCCTGTTAATGCCATTTGTGGCATTAACAGGTTGATACCAGAAAGAAAACCACATGTGCAAAGTATTTTCAGATACAGCAATTGCAATATGTTGTGTTGAATGAAGTATATTCCATAACTGTGCTTTAGTTTGGCATTGGAGCCAATACCCACAAGCAAACAGAGCACATAAGTGTTGTTTTTTGACCTGATCATCTAAAATTTATTGCTGATATATTGTCAAGTATCATAGTTGTATCATTTATTGCTCCAAACCCAAAAGTGCAAGCTTTTGTTGTCAAGTATGAAAGTGCAAAGCCATTTAGAGGTCAATTTTATATCCCAGTGTGGTGATATTAAAAACCGCTAACTCCTCAGTCATGCCGTTACTGTCGGTATCAGCGCGATGCACTTGTTTTATGTTAACAAAGTTGCACATGAAGGGCTGAAGGAGGAGGGGGTGGGGGTGTATACATGCACCTGTGACCTCCATCCCTGCCACAGAGCATCCCCTGCAGCCAACAGGCTTCAACAAGAGGCAGTCAGCTGCAGTCTGTGGCCTGCTGCACAGTCCTCGGGCTCTTTGGAGTTAAATGTGCCTGTGATACTGCCAGGAGGGAGCAGCGGGAGCCGAATTCAAGCAATTACAATCAAGTCAGGGCATAGTTAGTGCGTGGGCCCTGGCAGCACCTGAGCTGGATGCTGATGAGACACTTAGCCCTAACCCCTCATGCATTGGCCCAGCAACCCCCCACCCCACCCCCCAACTCCCTCCTTCCTTGTTACCTTCCTGCTCTCACTCTCTCTCTCCCCCTCTTCTTCCCACAGTAGCAGACCCCCTACTGGACACTTCCACTTCCCTTCACCTCATTTAAGCCTCTAGAGCTCTCTCAACCTCTCTCTTTCTCTCCATCCCTCACATTGCAATACTTCTGCTTTATATAGGTGGCATTGAGTATTGCACTCAATCACTCTTCATTCATTCACACTGTACAATAATAGACCAGCACTCTGATATTGTCCTCCAAGCACCTGTGCATGGAGGAGCATCAAACCTGTCATGTGTCAAGCCAAGTTCTTGAGAAATATGTGAAGAGTTATTTCCTCCAAAATGCACACACACAGAAAAAAAACATCCAGCTGGTAAGTGTAGATAAGGTGCTTTTGATCATCCATTTTGGAGCATAATGTGCAGAAGAAAGCATTTTTCAGTTTTCACACCTCATCCTTTCTTTATTACACAACCAAACTACGATTCTCAAGTCTCGTCGGCCTGATATCTCTAGGAGGAGATTCATTTCTAGGGGGCTATAGGACGTTGTGTCCTGATTGATGTGCTGTGGCAACAGGAAGAGAAAATGGAAAGAGAGGTGTGGTTCTTGAAAATCTATGACCCAAGAATATGGAGTCAGATCCTCACAACAACAACACTCTTAGCCCCTTTTCCCAATAAGATCCTCTCAGCTCTTTCTAAGGGAAAGCCTCCCAACTCCCGCCCTCTCTCAGCATACCGCACTTTGCTGAAGTGTCATTTGGATTGTAAAAGGGAAGGTTACCATAGAACCCAGATCGCTGCGGATGTATGGACTCATAGATAACACCACTATAGGCCTATTTTGAATACAAAGATGTGAGTGCGGCTGCTCATAGGGAGGGGGCATGCACAGGGGCTAAACTTGCAGCTCATTCATGTGCAGTGTGTGTGCACGGGTCTTTCATGTGTCCCCTCAGAGCTGTGTTTGGTGAGATTGCTAGCTTTGCTCTTCAATTCCCTCTCATCGTCTATCCGTGCCTGTGCTTGCTAGTTAGAACTGGCCATAGTATTTGGGAGCACCAAGGGGAAAACGGGGGGCACCTCTCTCACAATTTTTGCCATAATGGTTGTCTTTTGATTTTCACCAGCGCTTCGTAGACAACCTGGGATTGTCTCTTTGAAATTATTCCATTTTGCTAGAAAAAAAAGAAAAAGTAAATGGATTGTGCTGATCTTGTTTGTTCTCTTGGGGGGGACGGCTGCGGTATTATCCTGGGCTGACACGGGTGGCGAAGAGGCAATCACAGTGAACCTCGATCTGACAAAAACACTCCATCTGCAAGGAGAGGAGGAAATCACACCACAATGCTGTCTGACTCTTCTGCCTCACTCGGGCAGCTGGGCCCTGGGACCTGTGAACTGACACACAACAATGGCTCCCGCGAAGACGCACAAACAACACTCTAGAAATCAGCAGCTGTAACGCACAAAGGCAACGCACCTGTTGTCACAGAACAACAAGAACTTGGCAGATTTGTTCGAAAAGTTTCTTTCGCTCCAAAAGTAAGCCGCGAAGAGGTTCTCGTCTTTTTGTACCTGCTTATATTGTCAGTGTTTTGATTCGTAAAAAAACTGCTGACTTTGTGAGTTTAGAGCCAATAAACAGTTAGAGACGTTACTTATGTCAGACACTCCAGCTGCATTCATCTGCCGCGACCTGTTAGTATTCAAGAGTGTCATCTTCTTCCCTGTGCGTCCCGTACCTGGGGATCAAACGCACCTCTTTGTGAGTGAGGCCTGACCTCCTGCTATTAGCAAACAGAAGAGAGCCCAGCTGACACCGCTCTTGAGATGTGCCGTGTAGACGAAGGCCTGTGATTACAGCACAATCCTGAGGAGACACCCCTCCACCCTGCCGCCGCCCCAACCTCCTGCAACTCTCCACACATTCGCATCCACGCCCCCCCCCCCCCCCCCCCTCTCTCTTCCCCCACCGCTACGAATGCACCCACCTCTGAAACAGATGTTAATCGAGACCTCCAGACCTCGTTGACACATATACAGCCTTTCCCTGAGCCATGAATAATCAATGGAGTGCTATTTTGGTGGACAGATTTTCCTGAGCAGGTAATTTCGTGTGACTATTACAACAGATTAGAGTCTGAAATTGAAGTTTTAGATTTATGGTGAACGTAGATCCACATATATACTCACCCCCCCATCTTCCCTTTTTTTCCCCCAATGTTCCTGTGCATTTATGCATAATGGAAGATGGAGCTTTTAGAATGCGGTGTAGCCTGGGGGCCATAGGGGTCTGCCTTGTGCCTTCATAGCACTACATGAAAACCAATGAAGGTAAAAGCACGAGGGGGGATTAATTTGTTGTGAGAGAGGCAGAGACTTAAGTGGGTCTTCTAATAGCAAATTAGCAAACCCTCATTTCAAAAACTCTTATACATACTAGAGAAGGATAATGCATGAACACACACAACATGCACATGCATTTAATATTTTCCCACAAGGTTGAAGCCCTTTCTTCCCGTTCGGGTTACATCTTTCTTTCTTTCTTTCTTTCTTTCTCGCTCTCAGAGATGTGCTGCCGTCGTGCACGGACAAGAAGAAAACTTCAATTTTATCTGCAGGGGCAGAAATCAATCTCACATCTCTTTAGTTAATCCGCAATGACTCTCTCCAGATCCTGACACTAATAAGGTATCGAGCAGGTGAGGCCAGGGGAGAACAGAGGGAGAGGGGAGGCCTGCAGTCTGGGACCCGACTGACGGCTGGCACAGTTCCAGTGCAATTATGGGGCTTGTGTATGGGAGAGAGGGGTGCAGGAAAGAAGCAGCACAGATAGAATGGAGAGAGAGATCTATGGAGGCATAGAGAAAGAGTGAGATAGAGGGAGAGGAGGAGTGGAGGAGTAGGGGAGGGGGTAAAAATCGATCCCATCTGTGGTATGATGGTTAATTAAAGCAGCTCTTGAGCAGCCCAAGGATGAGAGGCTTGGCTGGGCTCCTGGAGGCACAGCTCTGATTACTCACACAGAATGGATGGTTTCTTAGCAATGAAAGGAGGAGGCCAAGAGCTGCCTGGTGGGGTGCACAGACAACGTCAAGGAGGAGAGACATGTGCATGCTGCACACTCACACACGTGCTAATGGACTGACAGGAGCGAGCTCGCATGTGCACGTATACATTTACATACGTAAACACCTGGTCATGGGCACACATCCTGAGCTCTGCCACGGGTGCAAGCATCATCCAATTAAATCAAAATAAAGGTATCAGGCCACTAATCAGATATGATACGAGCCAAAGAGATTATATAATATGAGCACATAAGGTTAATGAAAAAATAAATGGGTGATCTAATTTATAGAAGAAGTGCCTGCGATGTCACGTCTACTACAATTAGCTCACAAGTGTGTTGATGGCGGCATATACTTCAAAATGTCATATTTTAATAATAAAACATTTTTTGTCCCCAAATGAAATACATTCACTTTCATTTCCAGCATTTTTTAAATACAGAACATTGGTTTCTTTATCATTTTCATGTAAAAATTCACATTTAATGTTGATAATTTCAAACCCAGTGACACCCTTCTTATTGACGTTCATGACTAAATCATGGAGAGGCCATGGGTGACAGCACTAGCACTTTGGTATGACCCCACCCCCCTATGGTGAGAAAGGGTATTGCATTAGAAAAGTGTTATTTTGCATTCTAGCTCAGCACATGTTCTGAATGTCCAAAACATTACCTCTGACTTCAATGACATCTTCAAATCAGTTAAAGTGTAAACACGCAAAGTACCGTAAATCTGCCCCCCCCCTTCCTCTAAAACTGTACAACCCCCCCCCCCCCACACACACACACACACACTTTTAAACTTCATTTTTGTGTTTTTATAGAAATGAAACTGACATATGATCATGCACTCACAATAGAAGAGGAGCTATAATAAACTCCAAACTCTGAGATGTATGAATTATGCATATGGGGATGATTTGATGGCTGCAAAACAGAAAAGAGAGTGGAGAGGCTGATTGAGGTGTGTCACGTGGTGCTGCATGTATCCTGGTGCAGACAGCTGAGGTCAGGGCCTCGTGTTAATTGGTGTCGAGCCAAATGCTTGTGAGCTAAATGAGAAAATTACACGTTCTGGAAGGAATCTGCCTCAGTTGTCGGGATGTTTTTGATGGTGCAAGTGCAGTCGGAGCCGAGTGGCAGAGACAGCCGTCTGTCTGGCTCTGTAGGGCACTCACAGGAAAAGTAAACACTGAACTTTTTAGAAGTTTATTTCCATGGCACGTCACTCACACAAACACACCACATGCTGGTTCAACAGTGCAGATTTTGCGCGTTCTCTTGCCTGTTTTCTTAGTCAACAAACTATATGATAATGTTATAGCGCCAGAGTTTCATTCTCTGCCATTTAGACCCTGGGCAAATTATTTACCTGCAGAGTCTGCATTCCCCCACTCCTGTGACACACCCAACAAACAGACAAACAACAATGTGGACTAAATGACTCAAGCATTGAATTACCTTCCTTTTGTTCTTTCAGTTATTTCTCTGCTCTGCTGAATGTTTCTTTTTCCGAGGCAAACTTCTTTGGTGGTGAACTGTGGTAATCTTGAGTAAACGTCATCAACTGTTTGCTCATATCGCCCACAGAAAGTATGTCGCAGCCTCCTTTGTCTCATTATCAGTTGTTTAAAAAGGCTTGTGCTGTAATGGCGTGGTAGGTCACTGACGCGGACTTTGAAGTGTCGCCACATTTAAAAAGATTCAACAGAAAACAGAGCCTTCGTTAGAAAACAAGGGATTATAATGGGGTTGAAAAAAAAAAAAAAAATAGGAAAATATTCCAATTGTGCAAGTTTTAAAAGAGTTGCAACTGAATAGAATAGAATAGAATAGAATATCTTTTTATTGTCCTTGTACAGGGTACAACAAAATTTGAGTACAACTCCAAGGTGCCAGTGAGAGAAGAAAATAAATATAAAAACACAGCAAAAACAATAGAAAATTTAAATATGACACAATAATATGTACAGATAAATACACAGATAGCAGCTTGAATGTACAGATCTACAAATAACAACAAAATGTTTTATTGCACAAGATCAATATGATCAGTATGTGTGAGCGATGTGAACGGATTTGTTTGTTTCAGTGATAGCTCTGGGAAAGAAGCTATCCCTGAGTCTGTTTGTCCTGGTTTTGTGCCACCTGTACCGTCGGCCCAATGGTAACAGGTCAAACAAGTGGTTACTGGGGTGGGAGGAGTCCTTGATGATGTTGCCTGCTCTGCTGAGGTAGCGAGAGTTAGCAATGTCGTCCAGGCTGGGCAGAGAGCAGCCAGTGATCTTCTGGGCTGTGCAGATGACCCTCTGCAGCGCTCTCCTGTCTGCTGCTGTGCACCCTGCATACCACGCTGTAATGCAGTACGTCAGGATGCTCTCTGTGGGGACCTCTGTAGAAGGTCACCAGCAGCCTCTCCTCCAGGTTGTTCTTCCTGAGCACTCTCAGGAAATGGAGACGCTGTTGAGCCTTCCTCACCACCGCCGTGGTATTTGCAGTCCAGGAGAGATCATCGGAGATCTGCACGCCCAGGAACCTCATGCTGTGGACCCTCTCCACTCGGTCTCCGTGGATATAGGGAGGGGCTGGGTCCGCTCGGCTCTTCCTGAAGTCCATGATCAGTTCTTTTGTTTTTGTGGTGTTCAGTTGGAGGTTATTAACTGAACACCACGTAGTCACCTCATCTCTGTAGTCAGACTCATCCCCCGCTGAGATGAGCCCAACCACGGTGGTGTCATCTGCGAACTTTATAATGGAGTTTGATAGATGAGTCGGGGAGCAGTCGGATGTGTAGAGCGTGAACAGGAGGGGGCTCAAAACACATCCTTGTGGAGAGCCAGTGCTGAGTGAGATGGTGCTGGACAGGTGGGGGCCGAGTCTGACAGATTGTGGGCGGTTTGTCAGAAAATCTTTAATCCAGAAGCAGATGGGGGTGGAGACCCCCAGGTGACTTAGTTTCTGGACCAGGATGTCTGGGATAATGTGGTTAAATGCTGAGCTGAAGTCCAGCAAGAGCATACTGACGTAGCTTCCCTGATGCTCCAGATGACTCAGCGCAGTGTGGAGCGCTATGGTGATAGTGTCCACGGTGGATCGGTTTGCCCTGTAGGCAAACTGGTGGGGGTCCAGAGTGGGAGGCAGACGGGACCGAATGTGCTGACAGACCAGTCTTTCAAAGCACTTCATGACTACAGGCGTAAGTGCAACAGGCCTATAGTCGTTCGGGCTGTCCACTGCTGCCTTCTTCGGGATGGGGATGATGGTGGAGGTTTTGAGGCATGGTGGGACAAGTAGTGTATGAACCAGTGGTTCTCAATTTGGGTCGTGGCCACCTGAGGGTCCCTCATCATCTTTAAATGACATTATTTTGTATTTACTCAACAAAATATTTACAGATACATAATTATACCAAAATACAACGTCATCAAAACAGGGTAACGCAATGTGATTGAATTCTATGACATTGTGTGTTTATAGAAGGCAGATTATTATTATTTTCAAGTGAGCCATGGTTTTCTTGAGTTTGGGAATTTATTGTAAAATGTATACAAGTTGCTGGGATGGACTGGCGCCCTGTCCAGGGTGTACCCCCACCTAACGCCCAATGAGAGCTGGAGATAAGCCCCAGCAGACCCCCGCGACCCTGATAAAAGGAGCAAGCAAGTCAGAAACTGGACTGATGATTTTTTTTCTTATGTCAAGTATTAATTATTGTCTATTTTGAACAACGAAAGCTATCATGGTACAAATTTTATTCGAGTTTTGCTTTGTTTAAAGTTTGAATTACCTAATTTTTGTAGATGGACTGGCATTCCGTCCAGGGGGTACAGCCCACCTGGTGCACTTTAATAGCTAAAAAATTCTATACCGCTAATGTTAAAATAAATTCTATATATATATATATGTATATTTAGTCTTTGTGAAGGTTATTTTTTATTATATTCCAAAAGCGTATATCTCCTCGCTTTCCTATGCAAAAAAATGACTGAAGAAACCTTAAAAGTGAATTTTATATTACTCGTTACTGTATATTCCACCATTTCTTATCATTTTGCTTTGAAATTACCTTTCAACTCCTTTCAGAAATGACAAATATGCAACATTATCCTTTCAAGCATCAGCCGTGACAGTTCAGTCAAACCTTTCACCGACCACAAAAAACGAACACTAATTTAGCCGCAACATGACGACTACTGAAGAATCCTGTTTGTGGAACAGATTTATACTGTAGGTAGACAAATTAAAATGTTGTCCTCAAAGTTAAGACTGTTGAAAGCAGGAGAAAATATGACAATCATAAAGATTTGGGGAAGTCTAAAAGGGTCAGAGCAACTTAAAATTGCAGCTCTTTGAGAGTCTTTTCAAAAGTGGGCCAAGGAAAGAAAATAAGCAGCCAAGCCTTATTGATGTAGGGCATGAACACTAGCTGGAGAACACTGGTTCCAATAAAAAGGTTGCATGGATTTTTAACAAATAGACATTTATAAAACAGAAATGTATGCTTATGGATTTGAGAATATAATTTCTTTAAGGGCGTTTGTTTCCCCATGTTCTTCAAATATCGTAAATTTTGCACCAAAACGTTTCAGGGGGACACAAACCCATTATTACAGAGATTTTGGCCCCAGGCAGTTGGAAGGGTCTGGGTGAGTAATAGCAGCAGTGCATTAGGAGAAAGAAGGGAGAGAGAAGGGATGTGTGATAGCTTGTGTTGTGAGTCAACATCAGAGGCCACAGGCTGACCCCACCAGGGATTACACACTCTGATTTAAGAGCATCTCTCCAGATCCTCTCTTCCCTGCACCACTCAGGTCCTTGGGCACATACAGCACCCTCATGATGCAGCAGAACGTCCAGACGCACGCTCTGGCACACATATGTACTTGTATGAGGGACTGTTCTCATTATGCCATTCTTCTTTAGCCCTGCTCTGTGGGTTGGGGCAGAGTAGGATCATATCAGGGAAAGAGGGAGAGCGAGATCTGAGCCCCTGCAGGGGTAAGTAAATACAGCCTAATGGCCTCTGATTAATTCTACATGGCTCTCACCGGCCCAGCGAAAAGAGATGTAGTGGCCTGCATCTCTCTCTCTCTCTCTCTCTCTTTCTCCTCTCAGTCTTTCTCAATTTCTCCCTCATTTGCTCAGCTTTTGATTATGAATTAAAGGGATTGCAAATGGTATGCTGTTGGTTGGCCCCCTGATTGCCATATTTGATTAAGAAATGTCAGTGTGCACGTTTCTCAGCCTCTCTGCTCACTGTACAACTCACACGTCTACCAAAGAACACAATGGTGAACTTGCGCCCAGGCATTACTTGCGCTAATCAAACGCATTCTTCTGTAGAGTCTTTTCTTTTCTTTTCTCTTTTTCTTTTCTTTTCATTTCTCTGCACTCTCTCTTCTCATTTTTTTTTCTTGCCTTTTCAACTCTGAGTTTTTGTATCAGCATCCAGACGTGCCAAAAAGTGTAAAATCACAGACAATTAAAGAGCATTGAGAAAACCAGGCAGAGAATGAGGAGATAAGTCTTCTCTGAGGAGCTAAATCAGAGATACAAAGCTAGTTTTATATCCAAGTTGAATGGAATCTAAAATTAACATTCTATTCAATTGTTTATTATTGTGATGTTAACATATATAAATGTGTATAATCTTAACTGTATTAAGGCATGGATGAGGCTTGACCTTCTTATTCCGTTGGTAGAAAATCATACAAGTAGAAGTGGAAATACGTAGACTGTAGACAGCATCGTACATATCGACCATGTGTTCTCAATCGTTTCAGTACGACCCTCAAAATATAAGTTCCAGAGACTGGCGACCCCCCACTTAGGTGGTTGAGCACAGACATGAACCTTTCTCAAGCCCATCCATAAAATCAGCAAAATTGTGGTCCATTGTTCTATGAATCTGTGGTAACCACAGTTATTTATTTATCTGAATAATATCCACTGTTATCCAGAAGCGAAATGGGTTAAAAAAAAGTGACCAAAAATGGTGGAAAAGAACCACAGAATTTGGTTAAGTTGCAAATAAGAGTGGCCAAAAAACTTACATGAAAAGGGTTTAAAGTGTCAATATTGGCTTAAAAGTGGCAGAAATTGGGTGAGGGGGGTTGGGGTATAATGTATAGTTTCAACAGTAGGAGTAATTAGTATAAACTGGCAAATATTGGACATTACAAATCATGAATGTGGTTAAATATTAAAAAAAAAAAAAGCATAAAATATGGGGAAAGGAGCTTTAAAGTGACAATAATGGGTCAATATATGTGACATCAGGTGGTAAAGTGGTGGAAAGGGTTTATAAGTGCTGAAAATGACTTGAATGTGGAAACAATATGCAGAAAAGGCATTGAAATTTGATGGAGAAGTGGCAGAAATGAGAATAATGTAGCAAAAATGCATTAAAAGGAGCAAAAAATATGGCAAGACAAAGTGATGAAAATAGGTTAAAATATGGCAAGTTTGGTGTAGTTGCAGAAAAATGGTAAAAATAAGCAAAAATGGGCTCAAATTGTTCAAAAAATATTTGATTAAAAATAAATAAATGCATTTCTTGAAGGCATCTGGCGACCCCTTCCCAGTTTCTCACAAACCCAAATGGGGTCCTGACCCTAAGGTTGAGAACCCTTGATATAGACTATAATGCCTTTAAAGGGCATTAAATCAATATTTGTTAGTATTCATTTAAAACGTTAAAAACAGCAAAACAGATTCATGTACGGCTAGTTAATTAATAACACTTTCAGTACAGCCCAGCTTTTAAAACCAACAACATAAGCTGGCTGTAACATTTTCTTCTGCCATTAATCAGAATTAAAGTTAAACCAACACAAATGTATAGACAATAATCTTTTTGAATTTACCAAATAAAAAGTAAAAACAATGAATAATTAGCTAGAAAATCTCCATTACATAAAAAGTAAAACCATTAATAAAAAGAATAATTAAAGATGAATTAGGTCCAATTGGTGCACTGCCAGCTGCACATTTCACACGTTAGGCCTATAAGTTGTAACAATATCACGTTGATGAGATGAAAACAGATTCTGAACCATTCAAACATGCAAATAAAAATCTGTTCTTTTGGCAAATTTTACATTTCAGCGGTTAACAAGTCACGTTTTTTTACTCACTTTTATAACATCAATGAGGCTGAAAGGAGCCGATATCTGGAGTGTTCCGTCTAAGGTCAGGCCATTTTTTTACCAGAACTTTTGACGGTCTTTTAAAAGTGTTTTATCTCAGCCTTATTATATGATTCATAGTAAAACAGGGTCACTGGTCTCACATACAGAGGAAATTACCAGTGCTCTGTCATCCTTTATTCAATATAGACATTTTAATGAATACTAGCCTAATATGTGTTTTTACAAGCCTTCGGAAAGGAAACTCCTAAATTTGTTCCCACTTTGGATTGATTTGAGCTCTGTATTTTGGGCGAAGTTGAATTTAAAACCGTTTGTTTATACCGTGTTACAAATACAGCCTGGCGTAGCCTGGATTAGTGACAGGTTTTGCCAGCGCAGGTATTTTTATACTGCTTTTTATTTGAAGTCGTTACAGTGTAGTTATAACTGGAAAAAATTATTTAAAAGAAAAAAAACATTTAAAAACACATTTTTAAACAGTGTTTTTTTTAATAGACATTTTAGGTGACCTCATTTAAACTCCAGGCGACTCCACATGGGGTCACGACCCCAAGATGGAAAAACACTGCCCTATTTACTAAATTTATAAAACTAACTGAACACTTCAATCAAATATACACCTCTATCAAAAGGTTTAGTCTGGTGTCATGTACTGAGTTTACCTCCGTACTGAGAGTATAATCCTAACCCTAACATAATCCAATAAACAAATAAAACCCGTGTCCGTTCGCTTTGAAAACAAAAGTAAACAAAAATGAATACATTTTTTTCAATTTTTTGGTCGTGCATATGTGCGCACATGTGCATATACTGTACAATCTCAGTACGATGTGAACTCAGTACATGACACTGGTAAGTTTCTTTAAAGATTTAACTAAGCCAGACCACTTTTTTTAGTGTTATTGTTGATTAATTTATTGATAATGAAGACGCTTTAATCATAAACATTGTCTCTTCTTACTAATTAACAACTCTGTGACATAAAACATTCGTCTCTTGTTCCAGAAATGGTGAGTTCAAGCCTCAACTGATGTAAAATGCACAAGAACCTTTTCATCTTCCTACACGATAACTTATAACCGATAAGCAACTGTGGCTCACTTGGTAGAGGGTTCATCTTCTGATTGAGAGGTTGTAGGTTCGATCGCAAGGCTATACCTGGCTATGTATCGAAGTCTCCTTGGGCAAGACACTGAACTACTTTGTCATAAAGATGCTTTTTAGTTGTAATCCATTTTAACATTTACCATTTAGTCAGTATTGCCTAACATTCCCTGACCCCCTACCATTGCTGCGCAGCAGCTACAATCTTATTAGTCTGGTGCGGCATATCAGAAATATGTCTAAAGTTCTTGCCAAAATTGATTTTATTGATTTTTTGGCTTGTTTAGGGGTCAAATAAGCGCAAAATATCAGGGTTCAAATTTTCCCACCCCTCAACCTTGTCTTAGGACACTATTTTCAAAATGGCAGCCTCCAGGTTGAATATGCCACATAATGACCCTTCTAGGTTACATATAATCATAAACTCGGAGTCTAAACCTATGTTTTTGAATGTAAGTAAAATTATGGTATACATTAAAGGGGACATATAATGAAAAATCCACTTTTGCAGTGTTTTTGAACACCAATGAGGTAACTTGAGTGTCCACACGGCACACAATATATGAAATGAATCCATGAAGTCTTTTGTTTGTGGTCTGTGTGAGTCTTACAACACAGAGAAAAGTGCTCCGTTTCAAATTTTCTACATTTGTGATGTCACCAGTGAAATCGGGAAAGAAAATACCCCCCGCCTCCGCTGGTATCTCCACCCATGGACTCCACCCCCATCCTGATGAAAACTTTTGCAAAAGTCTGCCATTGTTTATCTTGCTAGCGAAGGAGTGATGGCTACCGGTAAAACAAAATACAGAACTTGTCTGCTGCCGGTGCCGTGCCTCCACAGGGAACGTACACCGTAGTGTATGCACTATTTGTTGAGACAGACTCACAATAACAATAGCCGCATAAATAGCCATGTGTTTTACTGTAATGTGCAGTTTTTTGGCTGAAAACAATAAATACGCAGTGTGAGGATGGCACAATAAAATCACTTTGGTGATCACTGATTTCCCTCGTGAAAAAGCGAGGCATGAAAGTCAGCGTCTATAGACACGCCCCTACTCATGAATACACATAAGTAGGCCCCGAAACAGCCCAATTTTTAGAGCTGCTCAGAAAGTCACTTTTCAGAGGGCTAAAACTCTAGAAAACAGGTAAGTTCGGGAAAATAAGAATAAATGGAGGTGGGTGAAAAAATAGCATAATCTGTCCCCTTTAAACTGATTATGTAGTGGCTGCCATCTTGAAAATCCAATATGGCCTCCAGAATATTTGACATTGTCTATTGTTTTCAATTAGCTATTGCTGTGATGGATATATACTGTATTTGTCTAAAATTTAGTTTTTGTCTTCACTCAATAACCTATAGTGATGTTCAGTTTTATTTCAAATAATTTTCATTCATATGACAACATTTATATAATTCCCACATGGCTATGGCTGAAAGTAACTTCTACACCATGCAAACAATTAATATATACAAGACAAGTGTGACATAAAATGGGGTCAAAGGGAAAAATGTAACCCCAATGTTTCTAGCTTATCTGAACTCCAACTAAGCCAAAAAAAACCCCACAATAAAATCAATTTTGGCAACAGAAATGGCCAAAATGTCATACCACGCTTGACTAAATTGCTATGTTTCTACTATTCCCTCACGTTATGAGTCCTCATGTTCGACCCCGTTTCTCGTCTGACCTCTCGCGCCCTCTCATGGTTGCTGTCAGAGTCATTAGCTTGGATTCACCTGCACATGAGACAATATTAAACCTCCATCACAAACAATCATCTGTGGCGTTCTCCGCTCATCAACTCATGTGCTTCATGGATTGAGCTGACGTGTGCATGTGTATCTGTCTGTACGTGTTTGTGTGTGTCCGTGAGCTTGTCTATATATATATATATATTTATACGTGCGAGTGGAGTGTGTAGTCAGTGCAGCCCATGAAACCATTGTCTTGCACACAAGGTTGCCAACTTGCATGTCCAAAGGCGTATGAACAAATGCAGTTTTTTTTGAGTGTCGATGTGGGATCGTGCGCTTGCACTTGTGTGTGATAATGGGCTCCGTCCATCAGCACACAGAACACGAGTCCTCTGTATCAGGCAGAAGACCCACTTAATACCTGTCACAGGGTCAGATCAAGTGTGTACAAAGGAGAATTGATTCCTTTGAAAAACAGAATCCAACCAAGGACACTTTTCCCATTTGCCAAAGAGTAAGAATGAGAAAGGTGTATAGAAAGAAGGGGAGAGGGAGGAAATGGGAGACAGAAATAGTGTAGGTGCCTGCAGGAGAGAAATGTGTTGATCTTTTGAGATAAAAAGCCCTACTTTCACAGGGCTGCAAAATGGAATGGTGGGCTCCAGGGCCAAGGCTATAAGACGAAGAGTTTCTGTTCCCTTCAGGCGCTTTTTGTTATCCTCTCGTCAGTCCATCACAGAGGAGGTGGAGGTGCGGTGTGCGGGGTGGGTGGAGGTCACCGTGTCAACTCTCTTCCCCACTAGCAAGAGATTAGCTCCCTCCCCGGGCTTCGGGGCGTGTGTGTGTGTGTGGCTACAGAATCTGCTGGGAGAAGCTTGGAGCAGAGAAAGAGGAAAGATGGAAGTCTGAAGCACAGAGCGAGGAGCCCTTAATGAGGGGACGACACGAGTAGAAAAGGTTCCTCTGGGTCTTTTTTAGAAGGTGGCCCCTCGCATTATATTCTTGACTCCCTTCCAGGAGGGCCTGATAATGCTCTCTGAGGATAGCAGGCGAGGTGAGGGAGGATTGTAGGCGGGGGTGGGTGGGTGTGTTCTGCTGGTGGAAATAGTAGGGGCAGAAGCATCTCCAAATGCCACAGAGGTGGCAGCCAAGAAAAGGGAGCGAGAATAGTGTCCCCCACTAGACAGACGAGTGTGCAAGGAGCTCTTTTTCTCAAGACTCTTCATGTGCCCATCTTCCTCTCACTTCAACCTCTCTCTTCTTCTCTGGCTCACCTCGCCACGTTCACCCATTCTCCCTTTTTTTTTTCTTTCTTCATGGAGTTCTGTACTCTGGATCAGGTTGGTAATTGTTACACACAGCAGCACTATTTTCCATTACCTTAAGTATGTACAAGGAGCTAGTATCGAACTGAGCTAAATGTGGATTTAGCTGTGCTTTACCAGCTCCATCGCCAAGGAGGAGGAGGATGGATTATATGTTCTTATATCTTACATTTTCTCAGATGTTTTTAGTTTCTGAACAACTTCTTGAACAAATTCCTAACCCACACCCGTTTTCCCTGCACAAACCTTCTTCCTTTTTTTTTTTGCGAGGCCCATAAACAAAATCAGAGGACACATTAAGGTCTCTAATCAAGGCAATCAGTGCTGTTTTCAGAGGTGTACGGCACAGCACAGCGCTGGTCTCATCTTTGTCTCTGCTTTAATTACTTGCTTTTTGCATTTTGATGGGGGTGATGGGGGTGATTGTGCCTTATCACCTATCTCCAAGGATAAAAATACTACCCAATTACTTTGTTTGGATGCTAATGATTGCATTTCATTAGTAGCCGCTCTTAGCCCTCCTCACCCAGTAAATGAATGAATATGCCATAATTTTCTGGAATTATGAAAATTGCTTTTAAATAAGACGGCACGGGTATCATCAGCTTTCCACTGTGACATAATACCATTTTAATTTCTATAATAGTTTTAATTGTCAGTGGGCCCGCTGTGCAATAATCATTTAATTGTATTGTCTTTTTTCTGACGCAAACACCTACACCCCCCCCCCAACCTCACACCCACACGTTTTTCCCGCTCCGGCTTTGAAAAAATCCCAATCAGCCCTATCGCCTTCACAGTGATGAGACAGGGACGAAAACAAAAACAAAAGCCATGATTTATAGTTTTGAAGGAATTATGGGAGCAGGTTTAGGGAGGAAATCTGCACGATTTGGGAAGTAGTGGATCAGGAGTAAAGGGGGTGGTCCGATCAACGTGGGTAGGGGGGTTTGAATCCAGGGTTGGGGTCTATTACATTTTTCAGTTACAATTACATTACAATTATTATTTTCCCCTGAAAGTCAATAACAATTACGTTCTCAATTACAATTAATCACAATTACTGAGCCTGAATTAAATAACCTAATAAAAGTTAACCTTCCTCTTGTGTTAGCTTTCTGTTAGCATCGCTAACAGGTCATAAATCAGCTGTAAAATACACTAAAAACAAATCTAATGTCTTTCCTATTACCTTGTTAGGCTTCCTAATCAATGAAATGATAGGTTTTTAATATTTTTGGTGTGGGTGTCAGTATACACCTCAATTGAATTTTTGAAATGGTAAAATGTGGGAAAGCTTGATATGAAACGTGTTTTAATAATTGTTAATATATGTAGAACTGTACATACAGCTGTAACATTATATTTTATATGATTCATTAAAATGCACCATTTTTATAGAATTTTCAGGGCAATTACAATTACAACGTCAATTTTCTAAAGTCAATTACAATTTCATTATGATTACAACAGGAACAGATGAAAAAAATTACAATTACAGTTATAATTACGTCATAATTGTAAATAATTATCAATTACGCAATTACAATTATAATTGACCCCAACCCTGTTAGAATCCCATTATAGCTTTATTATTGCTGTATCTTCTGCATGCTACGCGTCTCACTGGCTACCACCGAGCAGCTGTAGCTACAGATGTTGCTTACTCCCCTAACTAATAAAGTGAATGAGTAATTTTTTATCGTATTTTTTATTTTTTTAATTTATTTTTTGACAGGGAACGTTGGAAATGAAAACAGTATATATGTGGTTATTATATGATGTTGGATTATTTTATTTTTGTGTTGATTATTCAACTCTATTTATATAGCTCTGTAAGGCAGACACAGCTAATCCAAAGTGTTGTGCACAAAACAACAGCAAAACAATAAAATAAACAAAGTAAAACAAGAATAAAAACTGATTAAGCACAACAGTGAAGGAAGCACTGTATGAATATTTTCACTAGCGTTTATTTTATTTTATTTGTTTGACTGTTAGCAGGAATACATCAAAACTATTTGATGAATTTGAACTGAATTTGACCCAAATATAGACCTTACGCTATGCAGAGCATGATATTTTGGAGAGGGTCCGGATCAGATTCTAAAATTGTTTCAAAAAAAAAAAAAAAAAAAAAAAACATCTCTACATCTCCTATCATTGGCAAATGTTCATGTAGTATGTTTTGTAGTCGACCAATATTTATGAAATGCGACTCAGTTACTGTATGTAGGATTGGTTCCTCAATTCAGCAAGTTACATCTGGATCTGATCAAGATTGCTCATTTTATCACGATTTAAAAAAAAAAAATAAAATAAAAAATAAATAAATACAATGGGCGTTCCAAATACATTTGAAACTACTGTATGGATTTTAATGGAGAAAGACATTTCTTCCGAGTTTTTAAAGTGTCAATGATCATAGTTCCATGATGAGGAGGATCACTGATCCACATAACTGCAATATCTGGCAAAGATGACACAGTACTTGGTGCTCATGCTTACGTTTATGCTCTTGTTTGCTAAGGCTATGAATATATGATGATTACTGTGCATCCACATATCGCTCTTTGCTATAATGATTTGCATTTTCTTGTTCATTGCATTTTTTTTTTTTTTTTTTTCAGGGTGACCTTTACTCCTATTTATTTGCACAATTGCGTGTTTTGAAACCCTGAAAACCGTCTGTCAATTATATCTTTGTAGGTCAAAGGGTCAAGGATATCACACAGCAGTGCATTGACAAGAGCCGCGTGACCTTCAATAAGAAATTACATTAGCATTTACATTGTATATTTTTTCCTCTCGGCTAAAGGTAGAGCAGAGTGAAGTTTGCTCAGAATTCAGACCGGTTAATATAAAAATGTGGAGTAGAAACTAAAGCTTGAGTAGTTCCTTTATTCCTTTTTGTTATCCTACTTTGGTAACAGTGTTACATTTGGCTGGAATTTATTTTAAATTTAGTTTTAGTCTATGCAATATAGACAAAATTTAGTCATAAGGACTATTTCAGTTATAGTCTAGTTTTAGTCAAATAAATGACAGTTATGATGCATGACAGAGTTAATGCATATTTTAAATATTTAAATACTATTTATCCACATGATATTGAATGGTTGTGTTGCCCTGTGATGGACTGGCGCCCTGTCCAGGGTGTACCCCCGCCCAGTTCCCTATGAGAGCCGGAGATTGGCACCGGCAGACCCCCGCGACCCTGATAAAACGGGAATAAGTGGGTATGAAGACGGATGGATGGACGGACGGATATTGAATGGTATTAATGTTTGTAAATACACACAGACTGATGTGATGCGATCAGATCTGATTGGATTTCGTCCCATGTGACAAAATCATTGTTTTGCTTTTATAAGGCAAAAAGTGGAACAGAAAACATCCAACAGCCCAAAAATCAACAAGAACATTAAAATCAGCAGTAATAACATCATATAAACAATAACATGACCAATATTCAACAAAAATATACTTTAAACATATTTTGCAGAGGCGAAAAAAGTACTGATATATCCTGCTCAAGTAGACGGACTGTTACTTGATTGAAATTGTACTCAAGTACAAGTAAGTCATACATAAAATACTCAAGTACAAGTAAAAAGTAGCTCAATTAAATAGTACTCAAAGTAAAAGTTACTAGTTATTTTCACCCCCCACGTTTATTTTTAGTAATAATTGTTGCCATGGTTCCCTTGCATACAGTAAACATCTCATGTGTAAACTTAAAAAGGAAGAGACCAAATCTTGCCCAATCGAACCTTATTTATTTTCTACAAAGGCATCTGTATAAAATAAAAGGTTTGTCAAAATGTAGAAATAGTTTTTAAAATAATATAACAACAATGAGATTCAAAATAAAATTTAAAAAAAAAAAATGCTCAATTTATGATCTCTAAAACTGAGAAAATAAACAACATTCAATGCTGTTTTGGTGCTGTGCGTTATACGTTTAATCTGATTGGTCGGTTATGATGTAATGCATTTGATTGTTGTCTGGTCATTGCAAATTTTTGGAGTTTCACAATGTCCGTTGATCATTTTAAAACAAAAAAAAAATAATAATTTACTCAGTAACGGTTGGGTGTAGAAATGTATCGAATTATTTGACTTCATATAAAACGTAGTTGAGTACAACTAAAATGACTGAATTAGAAATATACACAAAAAACCAACTCAATTACAGTAACGTGAGCACCATTACGTTCACCTCTGATATTTTGATGTAGTTTTTGTTAACGTTTATTTTTTAAATTAGTCATATAGTTACTGTGTCACTTAGACAACAAAAACTATGACAATTTTTAGTCGACAAAGTGAACACATGGTTAATTGTAACCATAAATGTAGAGTACCACATAACAAATGTACAAAAACAAATACTCCACACACTCATTTATTCACAGTTTCCTCCTCCGAGTCGTGCAGCAGTAGCAGCATCAGCAGCAGCATCAGCATCAGCATCAGCAGCAGCAGCAGCATCAGCATCATCATCATCATCAGCAGCAGCAGCAGCAGCAGCATCAGCAGCACCAACAACCCCCCGAGCAGAACGTGTGAGTGACAGTCCTGAGAAGCTCTCCACTGTCTCCTCCGTTGCTCCTTGAGAGGGAGGAGGTCAAGTGCATCCCTTCATACAAACACACTCTGATGCCCATGCAAAACACCATGCCACGCGTTTAAGCCACAGATATTTCTCTTAAACTTGTGTCATGACGAGCAGCGGGGGCATCTCTACGGCTTGGATTTAAGGTGGTTGAGTGGGCCAATGAGAGGACAGCCAACAGCAGTGTGTGGAGGATCCACTCTGAATACATCTGATACCTTTACACACAAATATCCTTTATAGGAGCACTTTTATTTTCACTGACAGTGCCTATTTTTTTTATAGATAAAATGTTCAACAATCTTTTT